>NC_051334.1:73643122-73725577 GCF_015220235.1 Choloepus didactylus | reverse complement strand
CAGAACGTTAATAGCTATCTGTTCTTCTTGGATTATTGTTCCCCCTTTCTTAATTGCTCTCTACTGCTAGTTCCCCTACATTCTACATTATAACCATTTGTTTTAACCTTTTTCAAAGTTCACATTAGTGGTAGCATATAATATTTCTCTTTTTGTGCCTGGCTTATTTCGCTACAATTATGTCTTCAAGGTTCAATCCATGTTGTCATATTCTTTCACCGAGATCGTTCCTTCTTGACTGCCGCTAGTATTCCATCGTGTGTATATACCACATTTTATTTATCCACTCATCTGTTGAATTCACTTTGGGTTGTTTCCATCTCTTGGCAAATTGTGCATAATGCTGCTATGACATTGGCGTGCAGATATCTGTTCGTGTCACTGCTTTACGATTCTTCGGGGATATACCGAGAAGTGCAATCGCTGGATCGAATGGTAGCTCTATATCTAGTTTCTAAGGAACTGCCAGACTGACTTCCAGAGTGGCTGAAACCATTATACAGCTCCCACCAACAATGAATAAGAGTTCCAATTTCTCCACATCCCCTCCAGCATTTGTAGTTTCCTGTTTGTTTAATGGCAGCCATTCTAACCGGTGTTACGATGGTATCTCATTGTGGTCTTCTTAATTTGCATCTCTCTAATAGCTAGTGAAGCTGAACATTTTTTCCAGTGTTTCTTGAGCCATTTGTATTTCCTCTTCAGAGAACTGTCTTTTATATCTTTTGCCCATTTTATAATTGGGCCTGTCTGTACTATTGTCATTGAGTTGAGGATTTCTTTGTATATGCAAGATATCAGTCTTTGTCAGATACATGGTTTCCAAAAATTTTTTCCCATTGAGTTGGCTGCCTCTTTACCTTTTTGAGAAATTCCTTTGAGGTGCAGAAACTTCTAAGCTTGAGGAGTTCCCATTTATCTATTTTTCTTTTGTTGCTTGTGCTTTGGGTGTAAAGTCTAGGAAGTGGCCTCCTAATACAAGGTCTTGAAGATGTTTTCCCTACATTATCTTCTAGGAGTTTATGGTACTTTCTTTTATATTGAGATCTTTGGTCCATTTTGAGTTAATTTTTGTGTAGGGGGTGAGGTAGGGGTCCTCTTTCATTCTTTTGGATATGGATATCCAACTCTCCCAGCCCCATTTGTTGAAAAGACCATTATGGCTCAGTTCGGTGACTTTGGGGGCCTTATCAAAGATCAGTCGGCCATAGATCTGAGGGTCTATCTCTGAATTCTCAATTCGATTCCATTGATCTATATGTCTATCTTTGTGCCAGTACCATGCTGTTTTGGCAACTGTGGCTTTATAATAAGCTTCAAAGTCAGGGAGTGTAAGTCCTCCCACTTCGTTTTTCTTTTTTAGAGTGTCTTTAGCAATTCGAGGCATCTTCCCTTTCCAAATAAATTTGATAACTAGCTTTTCCAAGTCTGCAAAGTAGGTTGTTGGAATTTTGATTGGGATTGCATTGAATCTGTAGATGAGTTTGGGTAGAATTGACATCTTAATGACATTTAGCCTTCCTATCCATGAACATGGAATATTTTTCCATCTTTTAAGGTCCCCTTCTATTTCTTTTAGTAGAGTTATGTAGTTTTCTTTGTATAGGTCTTTTACATCTTTGGTTAAGTTTATTCCTAGGTACTTGATTTTTTTAGTTGCTATTGAAAATGGTATCTTTTTCTTGAGTGTCTCTTCAGTTTGTTCATTTCTAGCATATAGAAACATTACTGACTTATGTGCATTAATCTTGTATCCCGCTACTTTGCTAAATTTGTTTATTAGCTCTAGTAGGTGTATCGTTGATTTCTCAGGGTTTTCTAGATATAAGATCATATCATCTGCAAACAATGACAGTTTTACTTCTCTTTTCCAATTTGGATGCCTTTTATTTCTTTGTCTTGCCGGATTGCCCCTGGCTAGCACTTCCAGCACAATGTTGAATAACAGTGGTGACAGCGGGCATCCTTGTCTTGTTCCTGATCTTAGAGGAAGGCTTTCAGTCTCTCACCATTGAGTACTATGCTGGCTGTGGGTTTTTCATATATGCTCTTTATCATGTTGAGGAAGTTTCCTTCAATTCCTACCTTTTGAGTGTTTTTATCAAAAAGGGATGTTGGATTTGTCAAATGCTTTTTTCAGCATCTATTGAGATGATCAATTGATTTTCCCTTTTCGAGTTTTTAATGTGTTGTAATACATTGATTGTTTTTCTTATGTTGAACCATCCTTGCATGCCTGGAATGAACCCCACTTGGTCATGGTGTATGATTTTTTTAATGTGTCTTTGGATTCGATTTGCAAGTATTTTGTTGAGGATTTTTGCATCTATATCATTAGGGAGATTGGCCGGTAGTTTCCTTTTTTGTAGCATCTTTGCCTGGTTTGGTATTAGATTGATGTTAGCTTCATAAAATGAGTTAGGTAGTGTTCCATTTTTTCAATGTTTTGAAAGAGTTTGAGTAAGATTGGTGTCAGTTCTTCTGGAAAGTTTGGTAGAATTCCCCTGTGAAGCCATCTGGCCCTGGGCATTTATTTGTGGGAAGATTTTTGATGACTGATTGGATCTCTTGCTTGTGATGGGTTGGTTGAGGTCTTCTATTTCTTCTCTGGTCAGTCTAGGTTGTTCATATGTTTCCAGGAAATTGTCCATTTCCTCTACATTATCCAGTTTGTTGCCATACAGTTGTTCATAGTATCCTCTTATAATTTTTTTAATTTCTTCAGGATCTGCAGTTATGTCACCTTTTTCATTCATTATTTTGTTTATATGGGTCTTCTCTCTTTTTGATTTTGTCAGTCTAGCTAGGGGCTTGTCAATCTTGTTGATCTTCTCAAGAACCAACTTTTGGTGATATTTATCCTCTCTATTGTTTTTTTTGTTCTCTATGTCATTTATTCTGCTTTAATCCTTGTTATTTCTTTTCTTGTACTTGGTTAGGATTGGTTTGCTGTTCATTTCTAGCTTCTTCAGTTGATCCATTAGTTCTTTGATTTTGGCTTCTTTCTTCCTTTTTAATATATGCGTTTAGTGCTATAAATTTCCCCCTTAGCACTGCTTTTTGCTGCATCCCATAGGTTTTGGTATGTTTGTGTTCTCATTTTCATTCGTCTCTATATATTTAGCAATTTCTCTTGCTATTTCTTCTTTAACCCCACTGATTGTTTTAGGAGTGTGTTGTTTTAACCTCCAGGTATTTGTGAATTTTCTAAGGTCTCTGATGGTTATTGACTTCTAATTGTATTCCCTTGTGGTCAGAGAATGTGCTTTGAATAATTTCAATCTTTTTAAATTTATTGAGGCTGTTTTATGTCCCAGCATATGATCTATTCTGGAGAAAGTTCCGTGAGCACTAGAAAAGTATGTGTATCCTGTGATTTGGGATGTAATGTCCTGTAGATGTCTGTTAAATCTAATTCCTTTATCAGATTGTTTAGGTTTTCAATTTCCTTATTGGTCTTCTGTCTGGTTGATCTATCTATAGGAGAGAGTGATGTGTTGAAGTCTCCCACAATTATTGTGGAAACATCAATTGCTTCCTTTAGTTTTGCCAAGTGTTTCTCTCATGTATTTTGTGGCACCTTGATTGGGTGCATAGACATTTACGATTTGTTATTTCTTCTTGCTGAATTGCCCCTTTTATTAGTATGTAGTGGCCTTCTTGTCTCTCAAAACATCCCTGCATTTGAAGTCTATTTTATATGAGATTAATATTGCTACACTGCTTTCTTTTGGCTGTAGCTTGCATGAAATATTTTTTTTCCATCCTTTCACTTTCAGTTTCTTTGTGTCCCTGTGTCTAAGATGAGTCTCTTGTATGCAACATATTGATGGTTCATTTTTTTTGATCCATTCTGCGAATCTATATCTTTTAATTGGGGAGTTTAATCCATTTACATTCAACGTTAAACCCGTGAAGGCATTTCTTGAATCGGCCATCTTATCCTTTGGGTTATGTTTGCCATATTTTTTCCCCTCTCTCTATTAATATCCTTTATTGTACCCATACCGAATCTCTTTAGTACTGAACCTTTCTCCAAGTCTCTCTGTCCTGTCTTTGTTTCTCTGTCTGTAGGGCTTCCCTTTAGTATCTCCAGTAGGGCAGGTCTCTTGTTAGCAAATTCTCTCAGCATTTGTTTGTCTGTGAAAAATTTAAGCTCTCCCTCAAAGTTGAAGGAGAGCTTTGCTGGATAAAGTATTCTTGGCTGGAAATTCCTCTCACTCAGAATTTTAAATATATCGTGCCACTGCCTTCTTGCCTCCATGGTGGCTGCTGAGTAGTCACTACTTAGTCTTATGCTGTTTCCTTTGTATGTGGTGAATTGCTTTTCTCTTGCTGCTTTCAGAACTTGCTCCTTCTCTTCTATGTTTGACAGTGTGATCAGTATATGTCTCGGAGTGGGTTTATTTGGATTTATTCTATTTGGAGTTTTCGCTGAGCATTTATGATTTGTCGTGTATTTATGTTGTTTTAGAAGATTTGGTGCGGAAAGTTTTCCCCAACAACTTTCTTTGAATACTCTTCCTAGACCTTTACCCCTTTTCTCCCTTCTAGGACACCAATGAGTCTTATATTCTGACGTTCATATTATCCTATCATATCGGTCTACGAGGTCCCACTTCGATTTTTCAATTTTTTTCCCCATTCTTTCTTTTATGCTTTCATTTCCATTCTGTCCAATCTCCAGGTCCACTGACTTTCATTGTTCAACTTCCACTTCCTCGTCTGTACTATGATTGTCCAGAATCTTTTTTTTTTTTTTTATCTTCATTTGATGAGATATATTCACTATACCACGCAGTCATACAAAACAAATGTACTTTCGATTGTTTACAGTACCATTACATAGTTGTACATTCATCACCTAAATCAATCCCTGACACCTTCATTAGCACACACACAAAAATAACAAGAATAATAATTAGAGTGAAAAAGAGCAATTGAAGTAAAAAGAACACTGGGGTACCTTTGTCTGTTTGTTTGCTTCCCCTACTTTTTTCTACACATCCATCCATAAACTAGACAAAGTGGAGTTTGGTCCTTATGGCTTTCCCAATCCCATTGTCACCCCTCATAAGCTACATTTTTATACAACTGTCTTCGAGATTCATGGGTTCTGGGTTGTAGTTTGATAGTTTCAGGTATCCACCACCAGCTACCCCAATTCTTTAGAACCTAAAAAGGGTTGTCTAAAGTGTGCATAAGAGTGCCCACCAGAGTGACCTCTCGGCTCCGTTTGGGAATCTCTCTGCCACTGAAGCTTATTTCATTTCCTTTCACATCCCCCTTTTGGTCAAGAAGATGTTCTCCAGTCCCACGATGCCAGGGTCTACATTCCTCCCCTGGGAGTCATATTCCACGTTGCCAGGGAGATTCACTTCCCTGGGTGTCTGATCCCACGTAGGGGGGAGGGCAGTGATTTCACCTTTCAAGTTGGCTTAGCCAGAGAGAGAGGGCCACATCTGAGCAACAAAGAGGCATTCAGGAGGAGACTCTTAGGCACAAATACAGGGAGGCCTAGCCTCTCCTTTGCAGCAACCGTCTTCCCAAGGGTAAAACTTATGGTAGAGGGCTCAACCCATCAAACCACCAGTCCCCTATGTCTGTGGTCATGTTAGCAACCATGGAGGTGGGGTAGGCGAATACCCCTGCATTCTCCACAGGCTCCTCAAGGGGGCACTACATCTTTTTTTTTTTTTTTTTTTCCCCTTGTTTGTCTTTTTTCTTTTTTTTTTTTTTTTATTTTAACTTTCTCTTCTTTTTTCAAATCACCTGTATGAAAAAAAAAGTTAAAAAGAAAACAAACATACAATAAAAGAGCATTTCAAAGAGACCATAGCAAGGGAGTAAGAAAAAGACAACTAACCTAAGATAACTGCTTAACTTCCAACATGTTCCTACTTTACCCCAAGAAAGTTACATAATATAGCAACATTTCAGTGAACTTGTTCCTACTACAATCCATCAGAAATTAACAGACCATAGTCATTTCTGGGCATCCCCAGAACGTTAAATAGCTTATCTGTTCTTCTTGGATTATTGTTCCCCCTTCCTTAATTGCTCTCTACTGCTAGTTCCCCTACATTCTACATTATAAACCATTTGTTTTACATTTTTCAAAGTTCACATTAGTGGTAGCATATAATATTTCTCTTTTTGTGCCTGGCTTATTTCGCTCAGCATTATGTCTTCAAGGTTCATCCATGTTGTCATATGTTTCACCAGATCGTTCCTTCTTACTGCCGCGTAGTATTCCATCGTGTGTATATACCACATTTTATTTATCCACTCATCTGTTGAAGGACATTTGGGTTGTTTCCATCTCTTGGCAATTGTGAATAATGCTGCTATGAACATTGGCGTGCAGATATCTGTTCGTGTCACTGCTTTCCGATCTTCCGGGTATATACCGAGAAGTGCAATCGCTGGATCGAATGGTAGCTCTATATCTAGTTTTCTAAGGAACTGCCAGACTGACTTCCAGAGTGGCTGAACCATTATACAGTCCCACCAACAATGAATAAGAGTTCCAATTTCTCCACATCCCCTCCAGCATTTGTAGTTTCCTGTTTGTTTAATGGCAGCCATTCTAACCGGTGTTAGATGGTATCTCATTGTGGTCTTAATTTGCATCTCTCTAATAGCTAGTGAAGCTGAACATTTTTTCATGTGTTTCTTGGCCATTTGTATTTCCTCTTCAGAGAACTGTCTTTTCATATCTTTTGCCCATTTTATAATTGGGCTGTCTGTACTATTGTCATTGAGTTGTAGGATTTCTTTGTATATGCAAGATATCAGTCTTTTGTCAGATACATGGTTTCCAAAAATTTTTTCCCATTGAGTTGGCTGCCTCTTTACCTTTTTGAGAAATTCCTTTGAGGTGCAGAAACTTCTAAGCTTGAGGAGTTCCCATTTATCTATTTTCTCTTTTGTTGCTTGTGCTTTGGGTGTAAAGTCTAGGAAGTGGCCTCCTAATACAAGGTCTTGAAGATGTTTTCCTACATTATCTTCTAGGAGTTTTATGGTACTTTCTTTTATATTGAGATCTTTGGTCCATTTTGAGTTAATTTTTGTGTAGGGGGTGAGGTAGGGGTCCTCTTTCATTCTTTTGGATATGGATATCCAACTCTCCCAGCCCCATTTGTTGAAAAGACCATTATGGCTCAGTTCGGTGACTTTGGGGGGCCTTATCAAAGATCAGTCGGCCATAGATCTGAGGGTCTATCTCTGAATTCTCAATTCGATTCCATTGATCTATATGTCTATCTTTGTGCCAGTACCATGCTGTCTTGGCAACTGTGGCTTTATAATAAGCTTCAAAGTCAGGGAGTGTAAGTCCTCCCACTTCGTTTTTCTTTTTTAGAGTGTCTTTAGCAATTCGAGGCATCTTCCCTTTCCAAATAAATTTGATAACTAGCTTTTCCAAGTCTGCAAAGTAGGTTGTTGGAATTTTGATTGGGATTGCATTGAATCTGTAGATGAGTTTGGGTAGAATTGACATCTTAATGACATTTAGCCTTCCTATCCATGAACATGGAATATTTTTCCATCTTTTAAGGTCCCCTTCTATTTCTTTTAGTAGAGTTATGTAGTTTTCTTTGTATAGGTCTTTTACATCTTTGGTTAAGTTGATTCCTAGGTACTTGATTTTTTTAGTTGCTATTGAAAATGGTATCTTTTTCTTGAGTGTCTCTTCAGTTTGTTCATTTCTAGCATATAGAAACATTACTGACTTATGTGCATTAATCTTGTATCCCGCTACTTTGCTAAATTTGTTTATTAGCTCTAGTAGGTGTATCGTTGATTTCTCAGGGTTTTCTAGATATAAGATCATATCATCTGCAAACAATGACAGTTTTACTTCTTCTTTTCCAATTTGGATGCCTTTTATTTCTTTGTCTTGCCGGATTGCCCTGGCTAGCACTTCCAGCACAATGTTGAATAACAGTGGTGACAGCGGGCATCCTTGTCTTGTTCCTGATCTTAGAGGGAAGGCTTTCAGTCTCTCACCATTGAGTACTATGCTGGCTGTGGGTTTTTCATATATGCTCTTTATCATGTTGAGGAAGTTTCCTTCAATTCCTACCTTTTGAAGTGTTTTTATCAAAAAGGGATGTTGGATTTTGTCAAATGCTTTTCAGCATCTATTGAGATGATCAATTGATTTTTCCCTTTCGAGTTTTTAATGTGTTGTAATACATTGATTGTTTTTCTTATGTTGAACCATCCTTGCATGCCTGGAATGAACCCCACTTGGTCATGGTGTATGATTTTTTTAATGTGTCTTTGGATTCGATTTGCAAGTATTTTGTTGAGGATTTTTGCATCTATATTCATTAGGGAGATTGGCCGGTAGTTTCCTTTTTTGTAGCATCTTTGCCTGGTTTTGGTATTAGATTGATGTTAGCTTCATAAAATGAGTTAGGTAGTGTTCCATTTTTTTCAATGTTTTGAAAGAGTTTGAGTAAGATTGGTGTCAGTTCTTTCTGGAAAGTTTGGTAGAATTCCCCTGTGAAGCCATCTGGCCCTGGGCATTTATTTGTGGGAAGATTTTGATGACTGATTGGATCTCTTTGCTTGTGATGGGTTGGTTTGAGGTCTTCTATTTCTTCTCTGGTCAGTCTAGGTTGTTCATATGTTTCCAGGAAATTGTCCATTTCTTCTACATTATCCAGTTTGTTGCCATACAGTTGTTCATAATATCCTCTTATAATTTTTTTAATTTCTTCAGGATCTGCAGTTATGTCACCTTTTTCATTCATTATTTGTTTATATGGGTCTTCTCTCTTTTTGATTTTGTCAGTCTAGCTAGGGGCTTGTCAATCTTGTTGATCTTCTCAAAGAACCAACTTTGGTGATATTTATCCTTTCTATTGTTTTTTTGTTCTCTATGTCATTTATTTCTGCTTTAATCCTTGTTATTTCTTTTCTGCTACTTGGTTTTAGGATTGGTTTGCTGTTCATTTTCTAGCTTCTTCAGTTGATCCATTAGTTCTTTGATTTTGGCTCTTTCTTCCTTTTTAATATATGCGTTTAGTGCTATAAATTTCCCCCTTAGCACTGCTTTTGCTGCATCCCATAGGTTTTGGTATGTTGTGTTCTCATTTTCATTCGTCTCTATATATTTAGCAATTTCTCTTGCTATTTCTTCTTTAACCCACTGATTGTTTAGGAGTGTGTTGTTTAACCTCCAGGTATTTGTGAATTTTCTAAGTCTCTGATGGTTATTGACTTCTAATTGTATTCCATTGTGGTCAGAGAATGTGCTTTGAATAATTTCAATCTTTTTTAAATTTATTGAGGCTTGTTTTATGTCCCAGCATATGATCTATTCTGGAGAAAGTTCCGTGAGCACTAGAAAAGTATGTGTATCCTGGTGATTGGGATGTTAATGTCCTGTAGATGTCTGTTAAATCTAATTCAGTTTATCAGATTGTTTAGGTTTTCAATTTCCTTATTGGTCTTCTGTCTGGTTGATCTATCTATAGGAGAGAGTGATGTGTTGAAGTCTCCCACAATTATTGTGGAAACATCAATTGCTTCCTTAGTTTTGCCAGTGTTTCTCTCATGTATTTTGTGGCACCTTGATTGGGTGCATAGACATTTACGATTGTTATTTCTTCTTGCTGAATTGCCCCTTTTATTAGTATGTAGTGGCCTTCTTTGTCTCTCAAAACATCCCTGCATTTGAAGTCTATTTTATCTGAGATTAATATTGCTACACCTGCTTTCTTTTGGCTGTAGCTTGCATGAAATATTTTTTCCATCCTTTCACTTTCAGTTTCTTTGTGTCCCTGTGTCTAAGATGAGTCTCTTGTATGCAACATATTGATGGTTCATTTTTTTTGATCCATTCTGCGAATCTATATCTTTTAATTGGGGAGTTTAATCCATTTACATTCAACGTTAAAACCGGTGAAGGCATTTCTTGAATCGCCATCTTATCCTTTGGATTATGTTTGCCATATTTTTTCCCTCTCTATTAATATCCTTTATTGTACCCATACCGAATCTCTTTAGTACTGAACCTTTCTCCAAGGTCTCTCTGTCCTGTCTTTGTTTCTCTGGCTGTAGGGCTCCCTTAGTATCTCCAGTAGGGCAGGTCTCTTGTTAGCAAATTCTCTCAGCATTTCTTGTCTGTGAAAAATTTAAGCTCTCCTCAATTTGAAGGAGAGCTTTGCTGGATAAAGTATTCTTGGCTGGAAATTTTTCTCACTCAGAATTTTAAATATATCGTGCCACTGCCTTCTTGCCTCCATGGTGGCTGCTGAGTAGTCACTACTTAGTCTTATGCTGTTTCCTTTGTATGTGGTGAATTGCTTTTCTCTTGCTGCTTTCAGAACTTGCTCCTTCTCTTCTGTGTTTGACAGTGTGATCAGTATATGTCTCGGAGTGGGTTTATTTGGATTTATTCATTTGGAGTTCGCTGAGCATTTATGATTGTGTATTTATGTTGTTTAGAAGATTTGGGAAGTTTTCCCCAACAATTTCTTTGAATACTCTTCCTAGACCTTTACCCTTTTCTTCCCCTTCTGGGACACCAATGAGTCTTATATTTGGACGTTTCATATTATCTGTCATATCCCTGAGGTCCATTTCGCTTTTTTCAATTTTTTTCCCCATTCTTTCTTTTTTTTTTTTTTTTTTTTTTTTTATTTTTTTATTTTTTATTTTTTAATCATCATTTTATTGAGATATATTCACATACCACGCAGTCATACAAAACAAATTGTACTTTCGATTGTTTACAGTACCATTACATAGTATGTACATTCATCACCTAAATCAATCCCTGACAACTTCATTAGCACACACACAAAAATAACAAGAATAATAATTAGAGTGAAAAAGAGCAATTTGAAGTAAAAAAGAACACTGGGTACCTTTGTCTGTTTGTTTCCTTCCCCTACTTTTCTACTCATCCATCCATAACTAGACAAAGTGGAGTTTGGTCCTTATGGCCTTCCCAATCCCACTGTCACCCCTCATAAGCTACATTTTTATACAACTGTCTTCGAGATTCATGGGTTCTGGGTTGTAGTTTGAAAGTTTCAGGTATCCACCACCAGCTACCCCCAATTCTTTAGAACCTAAAAAGGGTTGTCTAAAGTGTGCGTAAGAGTGCCCACCAGAGTGACCTCTCGGCTCCGTTTTGGAATCTCTCTGCCACTGAAGCTTATTTCATTTCCTTTCACATCCCCCTTTTGGTCAAGAAGATGTTCTCCATCCCACGATGCCGGGTCTACATTCCTCCCCGGGAGTCATATTCCACGTTGCCAGGGAGATTCACTCCCCTGGGTGTCTGATCCCACGTAGGGGGGAGGGCAGTGATTTCACCTTTCAAGTTGGCTTAGCCAGAGAGAGAGGGCCACATCTGAGCAACAAAGAGGCATTCAGGAGGAGACTCTTAGGCACAAATACAGGGAGGCCTAGCCTCTCCTTTGCAGCAACCGTCTTCCCAAGGGTAAAACTTATGGTAGAGGGCTCAACCCATCAAACCACCAGTCCCCTATGTCTGTGGTCATGTTAGCAACCATGGAGGTGGGGTAGGCGAATACCCCTGCATTCTCCACAGGCTCCTCAAGGGGGCACTACATCTTTTTTTTTTTATTTTTTTCCTTGTTTGTCTTTTTTCTTTCTTTTTTTTTTTTTTAACTTTCCCTTCTTTTTTCAAATCAACTGTATGAAAAAAAAGTTAAAAGAAAACAAACTACAATAAAGAACATTTCAAAGAGACATAACAAGGGAGTAAGAAAAAGACAACTAACCTAAGATAACTGCTTAACTTCCAACATGTTCCTACTTTACCCCAAGAAAGTTACATAATATAGCAACATTTCAGTGAACTTGTTCCTACTACATCCATCAGAAATTAACAGACCATAGTCATTTCTGGGCATCCACAGAACGTTAAATAGCTTATCTGTTCTTCTGGATTATTGTTCCCCCTTCCTTAATTGCTCTCTACTGCTAGTTCCCCTACATTCTACATTATAAACCATTTGTTTTACATTTTTCAAAGTCACATTAGTGGTAGCATATAATATTTCTCTTTTTGTGCCTGGCTTATTTCGCTCAGCATTATGTCTTCAAGGTTCATCCATGTTGTCATATGTTTTCACCAGATCGTTCCTTCTTACTGCCGCGTAGTATTCCATCGTGTGTATATACCACATTTTATTTATCCACTCATCTGTTGAAGGACATTTGGGTTGTTTCCATCTCTTGGCAATTGTGAATAATGCTGCTATGAACATTGGCGTGCAGATATCTGTTCGTGTCACTGCTTTCCGATCTTCCGGGTATATACCGAGAAGTGCAATCGCTGGATCGAATGGTAGCTCTATATCTAGTTTTCTAAGGAACTGCCAGACTGACTTCCAGAGTGGCTGAACCATTATACAGTCCCACCAACAATGAATAAGAGTTCCAATTTCTCCACATCCCCTCCAGCATTTGTAGTTTCCTGTTTGTTTAATGGCAGCCATTCTAACCGGTGTTAGATGGTATCTCATTGTGGTCTTAATTTGCATCTCTCTAATAGCTAGTGAAGCTGAACATTTTTTCATGTGTTTCTTGGCCATTTGTATTTCCTCTTCAGAGAACTGTCTTTTCATATCTTTTGCCCATTTTATAATTGGGCTGTCTGTACTATTGTCATTGAGTTGTAGGATTTCTTTGTATATGCAAGATATCAGTCTTTTGTCAGATACATGGTTTCCAAAAATTTTTTCCCATTGAGTTGGCTGCCTCTTTACCTTTTTGAGAAATTCCTTTGAGGTGCAGAAACTTCTAAGCTTGAGGAGTTCCATTTATCTATTTTCTCTTTTGTTGCTTGTGCTTTGGGTGTAAAGTCTAGGAAGTGGCCTCCTAATACAAGGTCTTGAAGATGTTTTCCTACATTATCTTCTAGGAGTTTTATGGTACTTTCTTTTATATTGAGATCTTTGGTCCATTTTGAGTTAATTTTTGTGTAGGGGGTGAGGTAGGGGTCCTCTTTCATTCTTTTGGATATGGATATCCAACTCTCCCAGCCCCATTTGTTGAAAAGACCATTATGGCTCAGTTCGGTGACTTTGGGGGCCTTATCAAAGATCAGTCGGCCATAGATCTGAGGGTCTATCTCTGAATTCTCAATTCGATTCCATTGATCTATATGTCTATCTTTGTGCCAGTACCATGCTGTTTTGGCAACTGTGGCTTTATAATAAGCTTCAAAGTCAGGGAGTGTAAGTCCTCCCACTTCGTTTTTCTTTTTTAGAGTGTCTTTAGCAATTCGAGGCATCTTCCCTTTCCAAATAAATTTGATAACTAGCTTTTCCAAGTCTGCAAAGTAGGTGTTGGAATTTTGATTGGGATTGCATTGAATCTGTAGATGAGTTTGGGTAGAATTGACATCTTAATGACATTTAGCCTTCCTATCCATGAACATGGAATATTTTTCCATCTTTTAAGGTCCCCTTCTATTTCTTTTAGTAGAGTTATGTA
The DNA here is from genome assembly GCF_015220235.1 of Choloepus didactylus. Lineage (NCBI taxonomy): Eukaryota > Metazoa > Chordata > Mammalia > Pilosa > Megalonychidae > Choloepus > Choloepus didactylus. The sequence goes on along the minus strand of NC_051334.1, from coordinate 73,712,089 downwards.
GTTTTCTTTGTATAGGTCTTTTACATCTTTGGTTAAGTTTATTCCTAGGTACTGATTTTTTTAGTTGCTATTGAAATGGTATCTTTTTCTTGAGTGTCTCTTCAGTTTGTTCATTTCTAGCATATAGAAACATTACTGACTTATGTGCATTAATCTTGTATCCCGCTACTTTGCTAAATTTGTTTATTAGCTCTAGTAGGCTGTATCGTCGATTTCTCAGGGTTTTCTAGATATAAGATCATATCATCTGCAAACAATGACAGTTTTACTTCTTCTTTTCCAATTTGGATGCCTTTTATTTCTTTGTCTTGCCGGATTGCCCTGGCTAGCACTTCCAGCACAATGTTGAATAACAGTGGTGACAGCGGGCATCCTTGTCTTGTTCCTGATCTTAGAGGGAAGGCTTTCAGTCTCTCACCATTGAGTACTATGCTGGCTGTGGGTTTTTCATATATGCTCTTTATCATGTTGAGGAAGTTTCCTTCAATTCCTACCTTTTGAAGTGTTTTTATCAAAAACGGATGTTGGATTTTGTCAAATGCTTTTTCAGCATCTATTGAGATGATCAATTGATTTTTCCCTTTCGAGTTTTTAATGTGTTGTAATACATTGATGTTTTTCTTATGTTGAACCATCCTTGCATGCCTGGAATGAACCCCACTTGGTCATGGTGTATGATTTTTTTTAATGTGTCTTTGGATTCGATTTGCAAGTATTTTGTTGAGGATTTTTGCATCTATATTCATTAGGGAGATTGGCGGTAGTTTTCCTTTTTTGTAGCATCTTTGCCTGGTTTTGGTATTAGATTGATGTTAGCTTCATAAATGAGTTAGGTAGTGTTCCATTTTCTTCAATGTTTTGAAAGAGTTTGAGTAAGATTGGTGTCAGTTCTTTCTGGAAAGTTTGGTAGAATTCCCCTGTGAAGCCAATCTGGCCCTGGGCATTTATTTGTGGGAAGATTTTTGATGACTGATTGGATCTCTTTGCTTGTGATGGGTTGGTTGAGGTCTTCTATTTCTTCTCTGGTCAGTCTAGGTTTGTTCATATGTTTCCAGGAAATTGTCCATTTCTTCTACATTATCCAGTTTGTTGCCATACAGTTGTTCATAATATCCTCTTATAATTTTTTTAATTTCTTCAGGATCTGCAGTTATGTCACCTTTTTCATTCATTATTTTGTTTATATGGGTCTTCTCTCTTTTTGATTTTGTCAGTCTAGCTAGGGGCTTGTCAATCTTGTTGATTCTTCTCAAAGAACCAACTTTTGGTGATATTTATCCTTCTATTGTTTTTTTGTTCTCTATGTCATTTATTTCTGCTTTAATCCTTGTTATTTCTTTTCTTCTACTTGGTTAGGATTGGTTTGCTGTTCATTTTCTAGCTTCTTCAGTTGATCCATTAGTTCTTTGATTTTGGCTCTTTCTCCTTTTTTAATATATGCGTTTAGTGCTATAAATTTCCCCCTTAGCACTGCTTTTGCTGCATCCCATAGGTTTTGGTATGTTGTGTTCTCATTTTCATTCGTCTCTATATATTTAGCAATTTCTCTTGCTATTCTTCTTTAACCCACTGATTGTTTAGGAGTGTGTTGTTTAACCTCCAGGTATTTGTGAATTTTCTAAGTCTCTGATGGTTATTGACTTCTAATTGTATTCCATTGTGGTCAGAGATGTGCTTTGAATAATTTCAATCTTTTTAAATTTATTGAGGCTTGTTTTATGTCCCAGCATATGATCTATTCTGGAGAAAGTTCCGTGAGCACTAGAAAAGTATGTGTATCCTGGTGATTTGGGATGTAATGTCCTGTAGATGTCTGTTAAATCTAATTCATTTATCAGATTGTTTAGGTTTTCAATTTCCTTATTGGTCTTCTGTCTGGTTGATCTATCTATAGGAGAGAGTGATGTGTTGAAGTCTCCCACAATTATTGTGGAAACATCAATTGCTTCCTTTAGTTTTGCCAGTGTTTCTCTCATGTATTTTGTGGCACCTTGATTGGGTGCATAGACATTTACGATTGTTATTTCTTCTTGCTGAATTGCCCCTTTTATTAGTATGTAGTGGCCTTCTTTGTCTCTCAAAACATCCCTGCATTTGAAGTCTATTTTATCTGAGATTAATATTGCTACACCTGCTTTCTTTTGGCTGTAGCTTGCATGAAATATTTTTTTCCATCCTTTCACTTTCAGTTTCTTTGTGTCCCTGTGTCTAAGATGAGTCTCTTGTATGCAACATATTGATGGTTCATTTTTTTTGATCCATTCTGCGAATCTATATCTTTTAATTGGGGAGTTTAATCCATTTACATTCAACGTTAAAACCGTGAAGGCATTTCTTGAATCGGCCATCTTATCCTTTGGATTATGTTTGTCCATATTTTTCCCTCTCTCTATTATATCCTTTATTGTACCCATACCGAATCTCTTTAGTACTGAACCTTTCTCCAAGTCTCTCTGTCCTGTTCTTTGTTTCTCTGTCTGTAGGGCTCCCTTTAGTATCTCCAGTAGGGCAGGTCTCTTGTTAGCAAATTCTCTCAGCATTTGTTTGTCTGTGAAAAATTTAAGCTCTCCCTCAAATTTGAAGGAGAGCTTTGCTGGAAAAAGTATTCTTGGCTGGAAATTCCTCTCACTCAGAATTTTAAATATATCGTGCCACTGCCTTCTCGCCTCCATGGTGGCTGCTGAGTAGTCACTACTTAGTCTTATGCTGTTTCCTTTGTATGTGGTGAATTGCTTTTCTCTTGCTGCTTTCAGAACTTGCTCCTTCTCTTCTATGTTTGACAGTGTGATCAGTATATGTCTCGGAGTGGGTTTTTTTGGATTTATTCTATTTGGAGTTCGCTGAGCATTTATGATTTGTGTATTTATGTTGTTTAGAAGATTTGGGAAGTTTTCCCCAACAATTTCTTTGAATACTCTTCCTAGACCTTTACCCTTTTCTTCCCTTCTGGGACACAATGAGTCTTATATTCGGACGTTTCATATTATCTATCATATCCCTGAGGTCCATTTCGAGTTTTTCAATTTTTTTTCCCCATTCTTTCTTTTATGCTTTCATTTTCCATTCTGTCAATCTTCCAGGTCACTGATTCGTTGTTCAACTTCCTCTAGTCTTGTACTATGAGTGTCCAGAATCTTTTTAATTTGGTCAACAGTTTCTTTAATTTCCATAAGATCATCCATTTTTTTATTTAGTCTTGCAATGTCTTCTTTATGCTCTTCTAGGGTCTTCTTGATTTCCTTCATATCCCGTACTAGGGTCTCATTGTTCATCTTTAGTTCTTTGAGTAGCTGCTCTAGGTGTGTCTCTTCTGGTCTTTTGATTTGGGTGCTTGGGCTTGGGTTATCCATATCGTCTGGTTTTTTCATATGCTTTATAATTTTCTGTTGTTTTTGGCCTCGTGGCATTTGCTGACCTTGATAGGGTTCTTTTAGGGTTTGTAGACCAGTTGAAGTCCTTATCTCTAATTTATCAGATCTACAGCTTCGTGGAGTACACTTTCTCTAACTAACCAGCAGTGGCGTCCACGAGCCACCTGTTCTCCACAAGCCAGATCTCCCCTGCTTAGCCTTTTTGGTGAGTGGGGGGAGTGAGTCTTGTGGGGCCCAATTGGTGTACCAAGCTTGCGTGTGTAGTTGGTGTTGCCTGCCCTGTATGTGGGGCGTGTTTCCTGGGCAGTCGGGGAGGGGGGGTGGCCCTAACAATCAAATCTCCCTGATGATCCTAGAGTTTTAAAGCTGCTGCAATAGTCTAATCCTTCAGTTCAGTCCTGCCACAGTTTGTCTCTGCCACTGACCACAAGTCTTTGGTATTGGCGTATGGCTCCTGGACTTGCAAGTGGGCCCCTCTTCCAGGCTGTGCACCCCGGGTCCTCTGTTGAGGGATGACTGTGCTATGTCACAGGTGAGTGCCGTCCCCCCGGGCAGTTCTGGGCTGCTGGGCTGTGTTGGGAGGCTCCCAGTCTGCTCAAATGATGGCTGAATGGGGCTCTGTTAATTCACACTGCTCCCCCTTCCCAGCTCTGGGACATTCAGCTGAGGTTGCAGGGAAGGCTAATGTCCACGCCCAGTTTTGTGGTGTGTGCCTGTTATTGAAGCACTTCCGTCACACTGGGTTGTCTGGGGCAGCTCTGGGCTATGGGGCCTGCTATGGGCAGGAGTGTTTCCTGTCCACCAGGATGATGGCTGTGAGCGGACACCACCCTTTGTCTTGGGGAAGTTGTGGGTGTTTAGTGAATTTTTCTCAGCCAACTGGATATTGCCGGTTTGTCTCAGAGCTCTTTAGTCTTGCCTCTTGACTTCTTGACTCTGCCCCAAATTGCAAGTCCTTTGGAAGCTTTGTGTATTGGGCTTCTTAGAGTAAATTGTTTTAGAAAAAAGAAAAAAAAAGGATTAAAAAAAAAAGGGCCCTCGTCAGAGATCTAATGGGTTATTGAAATGCTAAGAGACAAAGCAACCAGGGCCATTAAGGAAAGGTCCACAGGGCAGAGATCAGCTTTTCTTTGGGATTTGCATATTGCGCCTCAGGGCCTGAGCTCTGCCCTTCCCCTTTCTATGTTCACCAGAACTCCAAAAATCCTCCGCTTTATTTGGAATTTTTCGTGTTGTTTTTTTTCTATGCCTGTCTCCTCTCTGCTGGGCTGGCTGCTCTCAGATTCTCTGGTGTCTGGTCTCAGTCTATCTATGGTTGGAGTTTTGAATCAGTAGAATGAGTTTCCGATAAGGGCTGCCACTGCAGTTCTCCCTTCTCCTTCCCGGAGCTGACAGCCCCTCCTCCCCCGGGACTGAGCCTGGCAGGGAGGGGCGCGGGTCCCCTGGCCGCAAAAACTTACAGATTTCGCTGATCTCAGCAGTTCCACTTTTCATGAGTGTTGTATGAAGTATGCCCAAAGTCAGATTGCTCTGTGGTGTCCAGTCCACGCAGTTCCTGGCTTCTACCTACCTTTTCCTGGAGGAGTAACTAAAACATACAGCTCACCGTCCGCCATCTTGCCCCGCCTCCAAGTGGTTGTTATTATATCACCTCATGTGCTTAATAAATATTTGCTGAATGATTACATGTTAGTAATTCAGTTTACTATTTCATATCCCGGATGTATTTTCAGTTTAAGAAGCCACAGGAACCCAAAAGAATCTGAAGACCTAGAAGCAGTGAGGGTGAGGAAGGCATTGGAAAGATATCTGAGAGGGAAGTAGGCTTGTTTAGCAGCTCTTACACACCCCCTAGGAGGGCTAGCGACCACTTGGCATACCTGTAAGACTAACCTGGATGTGGAGGAGAGGAGAAGGGAGCCCATCTGAGCTTTCACTTTTTCCACATTGCCTATTCCTTTATCCCACGATCCCCAGCTGGTTAAGCCAAATTCTTCACCTAGGACTCTTTTACCCTTCACCAAAGTGAAGAAAGCCAACATTTTAAGGAAGGGGATGATGAATAGTAGAGAAAACAAGAAATTTCAATTAGGTAAATAAACTTGGCTTTGAATCCTTGATCTGCTATTCACTAGCTGTGAGATCTTGGACAAGTTATTTAATCTTTCTGAACTTCAGTTTCCTCATCAATGAAATGAGAATAGGAATATTTACTTGGCAGGACTATTGTGAACAGTCAATAGAGTAGTGGATAAAAGAATATCACAGTTCCCGTGGGTGGAAACCCCTTTCAATAGTTCTCAACTTCAATATCTCGACAAGGAACCAGAATTCTGGATTTGGATCTGGTGTTGCCTAGAAGTGATACTTAAGATCATGATAGAGAATGAATCCTTGGGTGTGAGAAACAGAAGGCTAACAACTGATCACTGAGAGACAGCCACAGTGATGGATTGGGAGGAAAGAGATTGGGACTCTGGCATTGCATCAAAGGAGAACAGGGTTTCAAAAAGGAGGGAGTCATAACAGTTATTTAAAAAAAAAACACCTCTGAGAGAAAAAAGAAAGAGTAAGAGAGTAAGCAAACAGTGTCAAAGTAATTAAAAAAATACTTGGTTTCCTGCCAAATACTTGATTTATGCAGGCAAAAGCTATTAGCCAATAACATTGACTAAAGAGGTTAACCTCAAATAGCTTTTGTAATCAAGGTTTGTTTACATTATTTATACTTCTCTTTCCCTTTGAGTTCCTAGGTGCTGTCATCTTTTTGCAAAGATTTCAGAACTTTTGAAATTGAATGGGTTATTTCCATGACCTACATAGCTGATATTTCCAGTATGAGAAGAGATATGGCTTGTCATCAAAAGGAACTGCAGAAATAGTTAACTATGACCAAAGGTGTCTATTATTAAGGAATCTTGCTATATGTTTGACCTGCTAAAACTCATGTATCTGGGTCATGAAGAGGGAATAAGACAAATTATTCCACCTTGAATCAAAGTATAAAGTAAAACTTGGGACCTGTGCAAGAGAAAGAAAGATGAAATCCTTCTTGGGGCTAGTTGGTTATTACTGTCAATTTTTTATCATAATTTGGGGCTCTAGTCCTGCTCTGGGACCTACTGATGGGAAGGAGAAACCAAATGTACTTGGAAAACTTAGGAAAAAAATCAACTGATGGCCTCTCTGGGGGTACCATGCTAATGGCACCTGCTCAATTTGTGTTATTTCTCACTGATATTTAACTTACTGCTCAAAGTAGACCTCATTCTCTTTCTACATCATTAGTCCACCATTCTCTACTACCAGTGTTAATAAAACATTTCTTTTTACACACTCTGAATCTTGATAGATTCTTTTCCAGAGGGTAGCCATTGCTCTGGTTCTTAGGGAATTTAAGCTATTTTGATTTAAACATTTTTTTGCCTTTATTCATTCCTCTAATGTAGTTTCCCAAAGTACATTTTCCAGGATAGTTCATAGGTGTTACTAAGTTTTGAAGAAGTTGGGCAGGTCTTTATTATAGGATTTATATGGAGTCTTTAACATCCTAATGCTCACTGTGAATTTCTAAGAGGAGGAGGTTTTACGTGCAATAGCTACCAAACTTACTGGTCTTATTGACCAAGGAAACTTTTTTTTGCTTGAGGCATACCTCAGGATCCTACTATTCCAAGATACATTTTAGGAGACATAGCTCTAGGAAGGGAAACGTAATATCTTGACCTCAATCAGAAGGTAGGAATTAGCTTACATCTCCTGCTTCCCTAGGTCTATTGCTCTCCACCATGGACAGAGACCAAGAAAATTTCTCGTGTAGAAATATAGGGCATACTTTCTCTACATTTGCCAGGAAATCTCACGATTGCTTTTCAAATGAGAAAGAAGGCTTTTTCCCTTCTGCTAATAGAAATGAAATATTTTTCCTGCAAACCTTTTCCTTTTGAGGTAGAGAGTATCAGTTAGGACTGCATTTGTCTACACGTGGCTCAACAAAATAGGTCTTTTAAACACACACACACACACACACACACACACACACACACACACACACAACACAAAAAATCCTGAGGTTAGCATTCCAGGGTAGGTGCAGCCGTTCAAGAGAGTCATTTAGGAAACAGAATCCTTGCAGTCTCCTGTTTCACCACCTTTATAGTGTGTGGTTTTAATCCTTATGGTTGTAAAATGGCTGCTCAACTTCCAAGCACCTTGTCCATGTTCTACCCAGGAAAAATGGGTTAAGAGCCTAGGGCAAAAGGTTATAAGATCTGGCAAATTATTTGATTTTCTTTACCAGGAAAATCAGTAGTCTGCTTTCACTTCACTGGCCAGAGCTAGATCATGTGGCCACACACAGTTAAGAGAACGAGAAGTTGGGTATGGTGCCACCCCCAAGTTGGAGGTTCTCTGAGTAAAGAAAATGGGGATAATGAGTACTGGGTAAGAGACTCGCTGGGCCTATTACATACTGCTTGGTTTATTTCTGATTTAAAAACTGGTTTACCCATGGTAAACCTCTCTAACACAGAAAACTCCTTTCTGAAAGAGCTCATATTGCAAAACCAAGATTACCAGTATCTAGTATTTATCATGAACTTAAGCAACTTTTTTGAAAACCAAGAACCTAATGAATCTTGAACTCAGCAATTTGCATTCCTCCAAATTGTCTTGAACTCGTTGTGTACGTCTTGTTGTACACATTATTGTAGCCTGATATCATCCTCACTCCCAGTCACATGCAAAATTTTATACAATCCACATCTGACAATGTTAGGGAACCACCCCAAAGAAAGGGAAAAGTGTGCCATCTTGAGAGGAGAAAGGAAGACCTTTCTTTGTGGTGACCAAAAGGAATAAAAAAGGGTTAGACCCCAGAGGAAAGGGGGCATGATTGGCGATATTATCATGAGAACCATGCATGTCACTTGGAAGAAAATCATTGTTAAATGGGCATATCTCTGTATAAAGACTTATAGAAGGATGTTCATAACAGCTTTATTTATGATTTCCCAAAACTGGAAACAGTTTTGGTGCCTATAGACAGGAGAATGAATAAACAGACTGTAGTACATTTACATTATACATTATACAATATAAAATAACAATGACTTAACCACTGATATGCACAACAATATGGATGAATCTCAAAAACATTGTGCTGAGTGACAGAGGTCAGACATAAAAAGTGCATATCTGTGATTCCATTTATACGAAAGTCTAGGACAGGTAAAAACTAACTCAGAGTGGAAAAAGTTGCCTCTGGGACATTTGGGGACAAGGATTGACAAGGAAGAGGCATGAAGGAACTATCGGGTGACAGTAATGCTCTACATAGTGGTTTGGGTTCCACAGGTGTATGTATTTGTCAAAATTCATTGATTTGTACGCTTAACATTTGTGCATTTAACTGTATATAAACCTTACCTTAAAAAGACAAATACTGAATTCTAATTAATAATATGTATGCTGAAGTATTTGTGGGTGAAATGTACTGATGTTTGCAATTTACTTTGAAATGCATAAAAAGTATGATGATTGATAGATATGTGATAAAGCAAATGCAGGAAATGTCACTAAACACATCTCTCAACTTGTCTATATGTTTGAAAATTTTCATAAAAAAATAAGTGAGGAGGGCACCACTATAAAGAAGATTAGAGAGTCACTAATCATACTTCAGGAAATATCCTTCCAGATCCTTTCTTATGTACAGATACAAGGGGCATGGTAGACTCATTTTGGAAAATTCTGTGTGGCCAAGTGTTGAAGTCAATATTCAACTGAAGCACAGGAAGAAGTTGAATATCACTATCAATTTTAGCATGGACCCCTGGATAGAAGAATTAATCTAAAATTTTATTTAAAAAATAAGTATTATTATAACTTAAAACTTTCAGTAGTCGTTTTTTAAAAATTTAACATTACAATGCAGCAACTATAACTTCTCAGCACTGTGAGCTGCATGATTGTTCCTGTTGTCACGATTTTGCACATTTGCCATATTAAACAAATGTTCACTTTCAACTGAGGTTGGTGGAAGAGCACAACTCATGGTCTGAATGGAATCAGGTAACTAAAAATTAAATATGGTTTCTAAAATTTATTTTGTTTAATGTTGTTAATGCTTGTATATCAATAATTCTACAAAGATTAGAATTGAGATATAATGTAAGCTTTATGGTTAAAATTTTCATAAACATTTGTTGGTTCAAAAAGGATATAATGTTCTTCCTAAAGCTATTGTGATAACACATTCTCTTAATGCACATACAAACCATGAATCTATTTCTATATTTGGTTAACTATTTGATAGGTCTTAATAACTGTTTTGTTCACAAAATTACAGCTTTCACAAATATCATTATTATAATATTTAAATCATATATACACATTTGTGCTTTGATAGAATTTCAACACATAAAGCATAGAAGGATATTTTTAATTCCAAGTTGCGTCTAAAATGCTCACATATATTTGAAGGTATATATTCAGATATTAATAATAAATCCAAATAATATCCCATGCTCATAACACTGATGATGTTAGGCTGGCTAGATATAATGGTAAACATGAAATCACATGATCAAACACAAATTCAGTGATTACAGAAATGACATTGAAGTTGTGAATAAACACATACATTCTCATGTCTATGTATATATATATATTGCCAATTCCCTCCAACCAGACTGCCAGAAACTGACCTATAGCATGAATTTATTTACAGGTTGGGTTCATTACTCATTGCAGTGAGGGTGAACACACACCATGGGGTGTTGTAGAAGGAGGATGTAAGAAAGAACTGTTATAGAATTGGGGTTTTGGTTGAGTGGTTTGGAGGAGAATCTATGGAAATAAGGGTTTGCTCTACACTGGATACTGTCAGAAATGGAGTTGGCATCTTTGTCAAAAATCAATTGGCCGTAGACATATGGGTTCATTTCTGGACTTCTCAATTCTATTCTATTGTCCGTATATCTATCTGTATACCAGTACCACCCTTCTTGATTATTATAGCTTTGTATTAAGTTTTGAACTTGGGAAGTGTGAGTTCTCCAACTTTTTTCTTGTTTGTCAAGATTGTTTTGGCTATTTGGTGCCCCTTGCAATTGCACATGGATTTGAGGATTTCCATTTCCATTTGAGGACTGGCATTTCATTTCTCAAAAAAGTCTGTGGGAGCACATCAAAGGACATCATCAAGAAAGTGAAAAGGCAACCTACAGAATGAGAGAAAATAGTTGCAAATCTTCTTTCTGATAAGGGTTTAATATCCAGAATTATATTAAAAAAACTGCTGCTATAACTCAATAACAAAAAGGCAAACAACCCAATTAAAAAATGGGCAAAAGACATGGACAGACACTTCTCCGAAGAGGAAATACAAAGGCTCAAAAACATCTGAAAAAATGCTCAACTTCACTGGCTATTAGGGAAATGCAAATCAAAGCCACGAGACGTCATCTCACACCTACCAGAATAGCCATTATCCAAAAAAAACAAAAACAAAAAACAAAAACAAAACAGAAAATTACAAGTGCTGGAGAGACTGTGGAGAAAGAGGCACATTTATTCGCTGTTGGTGGGAATGTAGAATGGTGCAACCCCTGTGGAAGATTTTGTGGCAGTTCCTCAGGAAGCTAAGTATAGATTTGCCATATGACCCAGGTATTTCATTACTAGGTATATACTCAAAGGAACTGAAAGTTAAGACACAAACGGGTATTTGTAAACTGATGTTTATCACGGCATTATTCACAATAGCGAAGAGATGGAAATAGCCCAAACGTCCATCAATGGACTAGTGGATAAACAAACTGTGGTACCTACACATGATGGAATATTATGCAGCTGTAAGACAGAACAAAGGCATAGAACATATAACATGGATGAGTCTTTTTTTATTCATTTTACTGAGATATATTCATATACCATGCAGTCATACAAAACAAAGCATACATTCAATTGTTTACGGTACCATTATATAGTTGTGCATTCATCACCAAAACTAATTTTTCATATTTTCATTACCACACACACAAAAATAATAAGAAAAAAAATTAAAGTGAAAAAGAGCAATTAAAGTAAAAAAGAACACCGGGTGCCTTTTTTTGTTGTTTTGTTTTTCTTTTGTTTTTCTTCCCCCATTTTTCTACTCATCCATCCATAAACTAGACAAAGGGGAGTGTGGTCATATGGCTTTCCCAATCACATTGTCACCCCTCATAAGCTACATTTTTATACAATCGTCTTCAAGATTCTTGGGTTCTGGGTTGTAGTTTCATAGTTTCAGGTATTTACTGCTAGCTATTCCAATTTATTAGAACCTAAAAAGGGTTGTCTATGTTGTACGTAAGAGTGCCCACCAGAGTGACCTCTCAGCTCCTTTTGGAATCTCTCTGTCACTGAGGCTTATTTCATTTCCTTTCACATCCCCCTTTTGGTCAAGAAGATGTTCTCCATCCCATGATGCTGGGTCTAGATTCCTCCCTGGGAGTCATATTCCATGTTGCCAGGGAGATTCAGATCCCACATGGTGGGGGGGCAGATCCCACATAGAGGGTAGGGCAGTGATTTCACCTGCCAATTTGGCTCAGCTAGAGAGAGAGGGCCATATCTGAGCAACAAAGAGGCATTCAGGAGGAGACTCTTAGGCACAATTATTGGTAGGCGTGGCCTCTTCTTTGCAGCAACAGTCTTCCCAAGGTCAAGTCCTGTGGTAGAGGGCTCAACCCATCCAACCACCAGTCCCCTATGTCTGTGAGCACCTCAGCAACCATCGAGGTGGGGAAGCCCAATACCCCTGCATTCTCCACCAACTCCTTAAGGGGACTCTGCATACGTTTTTCATTTTATTTTAATTAACTCTTGTTTTTTAATCAACTATATAAAAAATTTAAAAAAACATACAATAAAAAAAACATTTCAAACAAACCATAACAAGGGAGTAAGAAAAAGACAACTAACCTAAGATAACTACTTTACTTCCAACATGTTCCTACTCTACCCCAAGAAAATAACCTAATACAGCAACATTTCTGTGAACTTGTTCCTACCATACCCATCAGAAATTAACAGAACATAGTCATTCCTGGGCATTCATTCCCAGAATGTTAAATGTACCCACGATAGCTTATCTATTCGTTCTGGGGTATCATTCCCCCTTCCTTAATTGCTCTCTATCACTAGTTCCCCTACATTCTACATTATAAACCATTTGTTTTACATTTTTCAATGTTCACATTAGTGGTAGCATATAATATTTCTCTTTTTGTGCCTGGCTTATTTCACTCAGCATTATGTCTTCAAGGTTCATGTGGATGAATCTTGAGGACATTACGTTGAGTGAAGTTAGCCAGAAACAAAAGGACAAATACAGTATGGTTTCACCAATATGAACTAACATTAATGAGCAAACTTTGAGAGTTTAAAGCTGATAATACAGACTACCAGGAGATAGAAAGAGGATAGAGATTGGGCATTTGAGGCTGAAGGATTACAGAAATGTTCAGCAGGACTGATTGTATAGATCCAGAAATAGATAGCATAATATTGTGTGATGGTAGCACAGTATTGTAAGTACATGGAACAAAGATGTCCGTGAGTAAAGCTGAAAGAGGGGGCTAGGGATATGAATGACATCAGAGGTAAAGATAGATGATGAAGACTGGGACTGTTAGACTTCACAAAAACTGGAGTGGCCAATGACTGTTGCTAAATGTACAAATATAAAAATGTTTTTACATGTGGGACAGCAAATGAATGTCAACCATGCAGCATGTTGAAAAAGGGATGGTATTTGGGAAAAAAAAAACATACTCAAAGCAAACTAGAGTCTATGGTTAACAGTACCACTGTAATATGCTTCCATTAAAAGTAACAGAAGTGATATACCAAAGCTAAATGTGTATTAGAGGGGGATACAAGGGAGAAATATGGAAATCTTGGTAGTGGTTGTGTTGTCTGACCTTAGTGTTATATTGTATTGTATGATATTTTAATTTTCTTTTTATTATCTTTTTTATTATTCACTAAAAAAAAAACTTATTTTTTCATAGTAATCAATATGTCCCAGTGCTGACTGTGGTGATAAATGCACAACTATGTGATGATACCATGAACAACTGATTGTACACTGTGGATAATTGTATGGTGTGTGAATATATCTCTATAAAATTGTAGGAAAAAATTTAGGGGTAAAAGGGCTGGAGAAAACATGGAGAGAGGGATGTACCTACTTACTGTTGATGAGGAGGCAGAATGGTATAGACTTTCTGGAGGTCAGTGTGGTGGTTCCACAAGAAGCTAAGTATGTGGGGGCCATAACGTTCTGCAATGTCATGTGGTATGTCATTGGAATATCTGAGCAGAGACATGAATGGACATTTGTACACTGGTGTTTGTGGAGGCATTGTTCATGATTTACAATGGGTGGAGGTGGCCTAAGGGTACACAGACTGAGGAACAGAATGGTGAACTGTGGTGCATGCATACAATGGAATATTGAGCAACTATGAGATGGAATGAAGCTGTGAGACATGTGAGGAGGTAAATGGAGCCTGTAGACAGCACTTTGAGTGAGGTATGCCAGAAACAAAGGCAAACACTAAAATGCCTCACCAATATGGACTAACTACAATGTGTAAACTCAGAATTGAATCTTAGAACACAACTTATCAGGGGGGACGATTATTGTAATGGTCCCTAGATTGTAAGCTCTTACAGCCATCACATCTATTCCTGAATTGCAATGGCTATCTCCAAACTCTGAGATGATGATCCCCTTGGGTGTAACTTGATTGGTCTCTGGAATGCTGGGTATCTGTATGACACCTGAAACTCAGAGCTAGAGCTCAGCATATATGAATGTTTATTATTACAGCATACAGCAACTGTTAAAAATAAAGCTGTAAAAGAGCCCAGACTTCAATTAGAGATATGAATGAAGCAGATCTAGTTAAGACTAGGGCAAATTGGGCCAAAGGGTAAAGGATGATATTGACTGTGTTTTAACACTTCAACTTCCATGTGAGGCCAAAGGAAAAGATGTTTATTTGGTGTAGGATCTATATTTTCTAAACAATTTAACTTCTACAGTCAGTTTGTTCAAACATCATAATTACATTGAACTTTGAATAGGAAGTGAGACCTGGTATGTTTGTATAAGTTAGTGTGAAACAGCGACACATCCCAAAATAATTTGGGCAGAGAATAAAAATATATATGCAGGGCCCCCTGAGGAACTGGGGGAAATGTGGAAGTGTTGGACTTCCTCACCTGGATTGTTGCTGATGTTCTCACAAACATTGAGGACTGAAGGTTTGGTATGCTGAATACTCTATCTTGGGGCTTGCCCTTATGAAGCTGGTTACTGCAAAGGAGAGGCTAAATCTGCTTATAAATGTGCCTAAGAGTCTCCCCCTGAGTACCTCTTTGTTGCTCAGATGTGGCCCTCTTTAGCTAAGCCAACTCAGCAGGTGAACTCACTGCCCTCCCCTCTATGTGAGATCTGTCTCCCAGGAGTGTAAATCTCTCTGGCAGTGTGGGACATGACTCTTGGGGATGAACCTGGACCTGACATCATGGGATTAAGAACATTGTCTTGACCAAAAGTGGGAAGTGAAATGAAACAAAATAAAGTTTCAGTGGCTGAGAGATTTTAAGGGGAGTTGAGAGATCACTCTGGTGGACATTCTTATGCACTATATAAATATCCCTTTTTAAGTTTTAGTGTATTGGAATAGCTAGAAGTAAATACCTGAAACTATGAAACTACAACCCAGTAGCCTTGACTCTTGAAGATGATTGTTTAACAAGGTCGCTTACAAGGGGTAACAATGTGATTGTGAAAACCTTGTTGCTCACACTCCCTTTATCCAGTGTATGGATGGATGAGTAGAAAAATGGGGACAAAAACTAAATGAAAAATAGGGTGGGGTGGGGGGGATGATTTGGGTGTTCTTTTTAACATTTATTTTTCAGTCTTATTCTTTCTGGTGTAAGGAAAATGTTCAAAAAATTGGGATGATGAATGCACAACTATATGATGGTATGATGAACAGTTGATTGTAAGCCATGGATGATTGTATGGTATGTGAATATGGCTCAGTAAAACTGAATTTAATTTAAAAAAGCAAATTGAAAGAGAAAACTAAAAAAATTAAAAAATGGGCAAAAGACTTGAATAGGTATTTCTCCAAAGGATATATACAAATGGCCAAAAAACAGTGAACATCATTAGCCATTAGGGAAATGCAAATCATTGCCTCAATTAGATACCATTTCATACCCACAAGAATGGCTACTATTAAAAAAACACAAAAGTGCAAGTGTTGGAGAGGAGGTGAAGAAATAGGAACACTCATTCATTGCTGGTGGGAATGTAAAATGGTGCAGCTGCTGTGGAAGACAGTTTGGCAGTTCCTTAGAAATCTCAGTATAGAATTACCATATGACCCATCTATCTATCTTTTACATATATGCCCAAAAGAACAGAAAGCCGGGACTCGAACTTAGTGGCATTATTTACAATTGCCAAAAGATGGAAGCAACCGAGTTGTCCATCAACTGATGAATGGGTAAACAAAATGTGGTACGTACCCACAACAGAATATTATTCAACCATATAAAGGAATGAAGTTCTGATGCATATGACACCATGGATGAACCTTGAAGACATCAAGTTGAGTGAAACAAGTCAGACAGAAAAGGAGAAATATTGTACGATCTCACTGATATGAAATAATTAGAATAAACAAACTCACAGAGTCAGAATCTAGAATGTAGGTTACTATGGGATGATATGGGGTTAGGGAATAGGAAGTTCAGGCTTAAAATGTATAGAGTTTGTATTTGGGATGATGGAAAAGTTTTGGTAATGGATGGTGGTTATGGTAGCACAACATTGTCAATGTAATTAACAGCACTGAATTACATATTTGAATGTGTTGAAAGGCAAAATTTTAGGTTTCATTAACCTAACTACAATAAAATTAAAACAAAAATCTATGGAACACCATAACACAAATAGGGAGCCCTTTGAATCATGGACTGTAATTAATAGTAGAATTATAAAATGTGCTTTCATCAATTGTACAAATGTTGTTAATAATAGGGTGCTATATGGGAATCCTGTATTTTATGCATGCCTTTTCAAACCCACAACTTCTCTCTAAAAAAAAAAAGAACAACCACAATGAGAATTACCAAATGAGATTCCTGACACCCTCTAGGATGTCCATTATTAAAAAAAATGGGAAATAAAAGTGTTCATGAGGCTGTGGAGAAACTGGAATCCTTGTACATTGTTGGTTGGAATGCTGAGGAAAACAGTTTAGCTGTTCCTCAAAAAGTTAATCAGATAATTCCCATTTGAATAGGAAATTCCACTCCTAGGTATATACCTGAAAGAAATGCAAACAGGGAGTCAAACAGATACTTGTAAGCCAATGTTCATAGAAGCATTATTCACAATAGCTAAAATGCGGAAGCAACCCAAGATCCACCAGCAGATAAATGGATAAATAAAATGTGGTATATCGGTGTAATGGAATATTATTCAGCCACAAAAAGGAATGATGCTCTGACACATGCTAAACCTTGAAAACATTACGCTAAGTGAAATAAGTCAGACACAAGAGGAAAAATATTTGCACACCTCCAATTATATGAAATGTCCAGAATTTGTATAGGCAAATTCATAGAGTCAGAAAGTAGATTAGAGGTTACCAGGGGCTGTGGGGAAGTGGGTATGGGTAGTTGTTGCTTAATGTGTTTGGGGTGATGAAAACCTTTTGCTAATGGATGGTGGTGATGTTTGGCCGACATTGTGAATATTATTAATGCCTCTGAATTGTGCTCTTAGAAAGGATACAGTGGCAAATTTTATGTTTTATTTGTTATCATAATAAAATTTAAAAATAAAAGGCAGCTGAAATTTTGAAAGGAATTGCATTGAATATGTAGATTGCTTTGGATAGTTTTGAAATCTTAACAATATTGTCTTCCAGTTCATGAACATAGGATGTTTATTTATTTTTCTTCTCTATTTTCTATTTTATTTCTATTTTCCCTTTATTCAAATTTAAAAAATTTTAAAATTTTAAAAATTTATTTAGGCCTACTTTAATTTCTTTCAACAATGCTTTGTAGTGTTTAGTGTATGTTTTCAAGTTTTTAAGGTAGGGATGTAATTAATTACTTTTCTCCTTTTTTATTATTAATATCATTTAAAAGTGGTAAGGTTTCCTCTCAGTACTGGTTTGACAGCATTCCACACATTGAAAAAAAATTTTTTTCTGTCACAGAATTTTTTTTTATTGAGATTGTTCACATTCCATACAATTATCCAAAGGTCCAAAGTGTACAATCAATTGCCCATGGTACCATCATACAGTTGTGCATCCCTCACCACAATTAATATGTTTTTGAATTTTTAGAACATTTCCATTACTCCAGAAAAGAAATAAAGACAACAAAAGGAGACTTAAACCCACCCATACCCCTAACCACCCCCCCTCCATTATTGACTCATAGTATTGGTATAGTACATTTGTTACTGTTGATGAAAGAATGTTAAAATACTACTAACTGTAGTACATAGTTTGCAATAGGTATATTTTTCCCTATATGCCCCCCTATTATTAACTTCTAGTTACAGTGTCATACATTTGTTCTAGTTCATGAGAGAGATTTCTAATGTTTATACAGTTAATCATGGACATTGTCCACCACAAGATTCACTGTTTTATACATTCCCATCTTTCAACCTCTAACTTTCCTTCTGGTGACATATGTGACTCTGAGCTTCCCCTTTCCACCACATTCACACACCATTCAGCACTGTTAGTTATTCTCACAACATGCTACTGTAACCTCTGTCCATTTCCAAACAATTAAGATCAACCTAGTTGAACATTCTGCTCATAATAAGCAACTGCTCCCCTTTCTTTAGCCTCATTCCATATCCTGGTAACTTATAGTTCATGTCTATGACTTTACATATTGTAATTACCTCATATCAGTGAGACCATGCAATATTTGTCCTTATGTGTCAGACTTACTTCACTCAATATTGTGTCCTCAATGTTTCTTCATCAACCCATATTTTAAGACAGTTTTGTTTACACCCCATACATTCCATCCTAAGTAAACAATCAATGGCTCCCTGTATAGTGACGTATTTATGTATTCACCACCCTCACCACTATCTATATAAGGACATTTCCATTTCTTTCACAAAGAAGGAGAAAGAGTCAAAGAAGTTAGAGACAAAAGAAAAAGAAAAAAGAAAGAGAGAGAAAAACATGACCATTAGGAAGAAACAAAAGGAAAGATAGCATTAAACTGAAGTAGAATAAAGAGTTAGACAATGTCACCAATGCCAAGAGTCCCACACCCTTCCCTTATGTCCCCCTCTTATATGCATTTAGCTTTGGTATATTGCCTTTGTTACATTAAAGGAAGCATAATACAATGTTTCTCTTAATTATACCCTCTACTTTGCATTGGTTGTATTTTTCCCCCAATCCAACCCTATTTTTAACACCTTGCAAGGTTGACATTCATTTGTTCTCCCTCATGTAAAAGCATATTTGTACATTTTATCACAATTGTTGAGCACTCTAGGTTTCACTGAGTTATACAGTCCCAGTCTTTATCTTTCCTCTTTCCTTCTGGTGTCTCATATGCTCCTAACCTTCCTCTTTCAACCATACTCACAATCATCTTTGTTCTGTGTACTTACAATTCTGCGCTACCATTACCCAAGATTGTGTTCCAAACCTCTCACTTCTGTCTTTTCCCATCTGTCTGTAGTGCTCCCTTTAGTATTTCCTGTAGTGCAGCTATCTTGTTCACAAACTCTGTCACTGTCTGTTTGCAAGAGAATATTTTAAGCTCTCCCTCATATTTGAAGGACAGTTTTGCTGGATATAGGATTCTTGGTTGGCAGTTTTTCTCTTTCAGTATATTTACTACTTCCTTCTTGCCTCCATGGTTTCTACTGAGAAATCCACATATAGTCTTATCAAGATTCCTTTGTATGTGATGGATCACTTTTCTCTTGCCACCTTCAGGAATCTCTCTTTGTCTTTGATGTTTGATAATCTGATCATTAAGTGTCTTGGTGTAGGTCTATTCAGATCTATTGTGTTTGGGGTATGCTGCATTTCTTGGATCTGTAATTTTATGTCGTTCATAAGAGATGGGAAATTTTCATTGATTATTTCCTCTATTATTGCTTCTGCCCCTTTCCCCTTCTCTTCTCCTTCTAGGACACCCATGAGTCATATATTCATGCGTTTCATGTTGTCATTCAATTCCCTGAGACATTGCTCATATTTTTCCATTCTTTTCTCTATCTGTTCTTTTGTGTGTAGGATTTTCAGGTGTCTTGTTCTCCAGTTCTTGCATGTTTTTTTCGGCCTCTTGAGATTTGCTGTTGTATGTCTTCATTGTGTCTTTCATCTCCTATGTTGTGCCTTTCATTTCCATAGATTCTGCCAGTTGCTTTTTTGAACTTTTGATTTCTACTTTATATTTGCCGAGTGTTTTCATTATACACTTTATCTCTTTGCCATATCTTCCCTAAACTTTTTGAATTAGTTTAGCATTAGTTGTTTAAATTCCTGCATCTCAGTTGAAGTGTAAGTTTGTTCCTTTGACTGTGCCATAACTTCATTTTTCTTAGTGTTGTTTGTAGTTTTCTCTTGTCTAGGCATCTGGTTTCCTTGGTTACCCCAATCAGGTATTCCCAGACCAGAATGGGCTCAGATCTCACAAGGGAGCAATATTCAGCATCAGGTTTCCCTGAAGGTGTGTCTTAGAAGATTGACACACCCTGTGAGGCCTCAAGCTGCTGTACGTTTCCTAATCAGTCCAGCAGGTGGTGCCTGTCAGCCTGTAGCTC
The DNA here is from genome assembly GCF_015220235.1 of Choloepus didactylus. Taxonomy (NCBI): domain Eukaryota; kingdom Metazoa; phylum Chordata; class Mammalia; order Pilosa; family Megalonychidae; genus Choloepus; species Choloepus didactylus. The sequence continues at coordinate 73,691,806 of NC_051334.1, read as the reverse complement.
CCGACTGGTGTAAGGAGGTGTGGCCCTTGGCTGTTTTCCCCTAGGCTCTGGGGTCCAGTTCTGAATGGATGGTGGGTAGTAGAGCTGGCCCCACCTCTTTCCTCTTAGGGAAGATAACCCCCCTAGGGAGAGGTCATTAGCATTTTAATAGTCTCTCTGCCTGTGCTATCTCCACCCATGTCTGGGTCAGAATGCTGGGAACTGAAAATGGCTGAGGCTTTCTCCACTAAGCCGACAAAAGGACAGAAAGCCCTCTTCACAACCAGTCTGTGGCCACCCTCAGTTTTATCCATCTGCCTGAGACAGCACCCAGTCCTCTGGGCTTCCCTTCCCACCCAGAGAGTTCCTCTGGCTCTCCAAGGTCAGTCATCACCAAAAGCCTCTGTGCTTGTTGGGGATTCATAGCTTGTATTGAGCAGTCCATGTTTGCTAATAAAAACCCCAGTTGGAGCTGGACTGAGGTATATTTGCTTGTTGAGAGAGTGCTGCTCTCTATCACAGCAAGGCTTTGCAGTTCAGGCTGCCATGGGGGAGGGGCTCTCAGTGTAGGTCCACAGTCTTTACTTACAGATTTTATGCTGCGATCTCAGGCATTCCTCCCAATCTAGGTTGGTGTATGATGAGTGGACAGTCACATTTGTCTCCCAGCAATTATTCCAGATTATTTACTAGCTGTTCTTGGTTGTTTATTAGTTGTTCCAGGGGGACTAACTAACTTCCACTCCTCTCTATGGTGCCATCTTCCTGTCTCTTCCTCCATCTTCCTGTCTCTCTCCACACATTTTAAAAATAAACTGTTCCTTTTGGAATGATTTTACATTTAAAGAAAAGCTGCAAAGATGGTAAAGGGAGTCACCTAATTTCCCCTGATGTTAACATCTTGTATAATTATGATACATTTGTCAAAAGCAAGAAATCAACATTGGTACATTAATATTAATTAAACTCAAGACTTTATTCTGATTTTACCAGTTTTCCCAACATATATCCTTTCTCTGTTTCAGGATCCAATCCAGGATCCCACATTGCATTTAGTTATTATATCTCCTTCATCTCCTCTGGTCCTGTGAGAATTTCTTAGTCTTTCTTTGTTTTTCATGATCTTGGCAATTTTGAGGAGTACTGGTCAGGTATTTTGTGGTATGTCCCTCAGTTTGCCCATGTCTGATATTTTTCTCATTATGAGACTGGATTTATGGATTTTGAAGAAAAATGCCTCAGAGGTGAAGTGCCTTTTCATCACATTGTATCCAGTGTACATGATATCAATATGACTTCTCACCTGTGATGTTAACTTTGTGATGTCACCTGGCTAAGGTAGTGTTTGCCTGATTTCTCCAGTGTAAAGTTAATATTTTTCTCTTTCCATCCTCTCTAGTCTTTGGAATTGAGTCACTAAGTCTGGTCCACACCAGGGTGGAGAGAAGATTAAATTCCACCTCTGGAGGCACTATCTACATATATTATTTGGAATTCTTCTATAAGGAAGATTTGTTCCTTTTCTCCCATTTATTTGTTTCTCCAAATATTTACTTATATCACTATGGACTCATGTATATTTGTCTTATACTTTGGGTTATAATTCAATACTATGTTATTTATTTTGTTGCTCAAATTGTTCCAGCCTTGGCCATTGACAGCTCTGTCAAGTTGGCTCCTGTGTCCCTTTGACATGCCTGTTTGTATTAATCAGTGTTCTGAAATAGAACTGAGAGGAGATATCTGTAAATATTATGAGATTTTATAAAAATTGTCTCACACAACTGTGGGGATGCACAAATCCAAATTCCGTTGGGCAGGCTCCAGCTGGGAACTCCGGTGAAGGCCCTTGATGAATTCCCCTGGAGAAGCAGGCTGGCTGAAGTAGAGATGGAAATTCTCCCTTCTGACTGCTGAAATCATCACTTCTCCTTTTCGAGCCTTCAACTTAATTGGATGAGATCTCTTTCATTGCCTAAAGCAATCTCTTCAGTTGATTACAGACTTAGTCAGCCATAGATGCAATCAATTTACTGAAGATTTAATTCCAGGAAATTTCCTTACAGTAACAATCAAGCCAGTGATTGCTTAACCAAAAAACTGGACACCATCAACTGGCCAAGTTGACACATGAAACTAACCATCACACCATCTTTTTGTTTATTGAGCACTTCCTTCTTTTCTGACACTACAAAGATGCTCCAGGCATATCTTGGTATTTCCATACATTTTTATATGCTGTGTTTAAATTTTGTTTGTTTCTCCCAACATATCCTATTATTGTCTCTAAATTTCTTTTCTGAACCAGGTGTTACAAGAATATTTTTATTTCTCATTTAGCTATGGGCTCTAATTCTATTTTTGTTATTTATTTCTAAGTTTACAATATTGTGTCCTGTGACTATGATATGTAGAATTACTGCCTTTTTTATTTACTAGGATAATTTTTTTTTAGAAATTAAACAATAAGCATCTGTTTTATTGACATACTAGGTCTACACCTGCGTTTAACAAGCAAGCCTAATAATAGCGCCATGGTTAGACTCTAGCCTGCTTTTCCAAGCCATCATTTTACAATCTATTAAGCAAACAAGAGTCCAAATTTCTCTCATCCAATGACTCACAGGAGTGTAAATCTCCCTGGCAACCCAGGACATGACTCCCGGGGATGAGCCTGGACCCAGCATCGTGGGATTGAGAAAGCCTTCTTGACCAAATGGGGAAGTGAAATGAAACAAAATAAACTTTCAGGGGCTGAGAGATTTCAAATGGAGTTGAGAGGTCACTCTTATGTGCTATATGGATATCCCTTTGTAGATTTTTGTATATTGGAATAGCTAGAAGGAAATACCTGAAACTGTCCAACTGCAACCCAGTAGCCTTGATTCTTTTTTTTTTAGCCTTGATTCTTGAAAATGATTGTATAACTATGTAGCTTACATGGTGTGGCTGTGTGATTGTGAAAATCTTGTGGCTCACACTCCTTTTATCCAGTGAATGGACATATGAGTAGAAAAATGGGGACAAAAATTAAATTTCTGTTTTACTTTTATTTTTATTCTTATTTTTATTAATTTATTTTTGGAGTAATGAAAATATTCAAAAATTGATTGAGGTGATGAATGCCCAACTATATGATGGTACTGTGAACAATTGATTGTACACTGTGGATGACTGTATGGTATGTGAATATATGCCAATAAAACTAAATTTAAAAAACTTTCTCTTGCTCACCTGATGTACTCTTTTTATACACATACTGCTAATAAGTCCCATTTGAATCAACTGAAAATCTTTTAGCAAAAGCTTTGAAGATGAGCTCATGAATTCAGTTTAAATTTCACTAGTTAAATTAGGTCAAATGAAGGCACTCAAATGAGTAGTTGCCCAACCAGAGCCCATTATTTCTAAAGCATCAACTCCCTCCCCACCAAAAAAAAATCTTAAAACTCCACTTTAACTCAATTATTGATAACCTATAAATAATGAAGTGAAAGATTAATTTCCATTCCTCAACCTCTCAATCCCATGCCCTTAAAAAAAAAAACACCTGTCTAAGGAATACTTACCAAAATCAAGTAGCCAAATTAAAGCCTGTGTAGTTACGAATCAGAATTGTTCACTAGGAGCATTTTTGTATTCAGATACACGAATAATAATTCTGAATGATTCATGCGCACTTGAAAAGAAAGTGTAATTCCTTGACCTGCTTACTACATTCTTACCATTTGACAGCCTAATCTACATTATTTATTGTATTATTCAGTTCCATTCTTTCTTTATCAGTTTTTTTGTCTCCTAGATTTGTCATATTCTGATAGCAGGGTATTAAGGTGGAGTCTTTATACAGCAGACCTTTGATGTGTGTGAGGCCTACCTAAAACCACATGATTTTATCTGTAAAATCCATAAATTCATCCATAAAATACTTTTACAGTGTAACTGAAAATTTCAGATTTCTCCTTCAGACCCTTAACTGGGTCAACCATTAGTAGAAAGTGACAAAATCAAGTTTAAATTTTAATATAGTTCAGTTCATTCACTAGTGAAGTGACTTGCTTTAGCAAAATTAGAAATTGCCCACTTCACGGTCCTTCTGTATTCATTCATTTGATGATTATTTCTTTTCACTCACAATGTACCAGGCACTGAGCTAAGGACCAGGGATACAGAGATGAGTTAGACACTCACAGACCATGAGCTCCTGGAGCTTCAGTGTAATAAAGCTTGCTTGCAGGTTATTGAAGCTATATTAAATCTGTGAATTCCAAAGTTCTACTTTAAGTTTATTTTATTCTCAAATTTCTACCAGTGTTTCTGTTATGAAGTTTTGCATGTTTTTTTGAGAACTCAATATAAATAGAGAAAACTTGAGAATGACAGAAACTTAAAAAAATAAGACTAATAGTTGACTGGTGGATTCAAGTATTTAAAAGAAAATTTAATGTGCTAAAATTTATATAAACATTAAATTTGCCATTTTAATGATATTTAAGTGTACAATTCAGTGGCATTAGTTACTTTTACAGTGTTGTACTACCATCACCAAAACTTTTTCATCACTCCAAACAGAAGCTCTGTACCCATTAAGCAATAAGTCCCCATTCCCCATTCCTCTGGCCTCTGGTAACCTCTGTAAGTTTCCATCTCAATGAACTTGTCTACCTGAATATTTCATTTAAGTGGAGTAATAAAATATTTGTCCTTTTGTGTCTGCCTTCTTTCACTTAGCATAATACTTTCAAGCTTCATTCATGTTGCAGCAGGTGCTAGAAGTTCATTCCCTTTTATAGCCAGATAATATTCCATTATATGTATGTACTGCATTTTGTTTATACATTCATCTGTTGATGGACATTGGTTTGTTTCCACTCTTTTTATGAAGTTTTGTGCTAGCATATTTAGCTTATTAGACTTTCATCATAGCATATAATTTTTGGCCCATATACCCTGACATTATCTATCTCTTAAGTGTATTTCTCCAATGAAATCTCCTATAAACCCTCTCTTTTCTTCTTGGAAATATATGTTAATTGGCTACCAAATGCTAGGCCCTGCTGTAGATAGTGGAAATGCTGTGAAAAATGAAATGGTTTTTGTTCTGAAGAGGTTCTCAAAGTAGTAAAAAGACTTGCCAAGAAGCAAATAATTACAGTGTAATATAATATGTTAAGTACCACAGTAGAGCCAACAAAAGGCAATAGAAGAATGGAGGAAGGGGTTATTAATTCTGCCTGGTGAAGGCTTCACTGAGAAGGTGATATTTGATGTGGGCTTAAAAGATGAGTAGGTCTTTCCATATAGTGGGGGCATGAACACAGGCAAACAGATGTGCTCTAACTAGAACTTCCAGCACAATGTTGAATAACAATGGTGACAGGGGACATCCTTGTCTTGTTCCAGTTCTTAGAGGGAAAGCTTTCAATCTTTCCCCATTGAGTATAATGTTAGTGTGGGTTTTTATATATTGCCTTTATCATATTGAGAAAATTCCCTTATATTCCTATCTTTTGAATTGTTTTCATCAAGAAAGGATGTTGAATTTTGTCGAATGTCTATTCTGCATCGATCACAGTGATCACGTGGTTCTTCTGCTTTGATTTATTGATGTGGTGTATTACATTTATTGATTTTCTGGTGTTGAACCAGCCTTGCATACGTGGAATAAACAAAGCTTGGTTATGGTATATAATTCTTTTAATATGCTGCTGGGTTCACTATGCAAGTACTTTTTGGGGATTTTTTTTTTTTAATCTTCATTTTATTGAGATATATTCACATACCACGCAGTCATACAAAACAAATCATACTTTCGATTGTTCACAGTACCATTACATAGTGGTACATTCATCACCTAAATCAATCCCTGACACCTTCATTAGCACACACACAAAAATAACAAGAATAATAATTAGAGTGAAAAAGAGCAATTGAAGTAAAAAAGAACACTGGGTACCTTTGTCTGTTTGTTTCCTTCCCCTATTTTTCTACTCATCCATCCATAAACTAGACAAAGTGGAGTGTGGTCCTTATGGCTTTCCCAATCCCATTGTCACCCCTCATAAGCTACATTTTTATACAATCTTTGAGATTCATGGGTTCTGGGTTGTAGTTTGATAGTTTCAGGTACCCACCACCAGCTACCCCAATTCTTTAGAACCTAAAAAGGGTTGTCTAAAGTGTGCCTAAGAGTGCCCACCAGAGTGACCTCTCGGCTCCTTTTGGAATCTCTATGCTACTGAAGCTTATTTCATTTCCTTTCACATCCCTTTTTGGGGATTTTTGCATCTATGTTCATTAGAAAACTTGGTCTGTAATTTTCTTTTCTTGTAGTATCTTTATCTGGCTTTGGTATTAGGGTGATGCTGACTTCATAGAATGAGTTAGGTAGTGTCACCACCTCCTCAATTTTTTGGAAGAGTTTGAGGAGGGTTGGTATTCTTCTTGGAAAGATTGGTAGAATGCACCTGGTGAATCCTAGTCCTGGGATTTTCTTTGTTGGGAAGTTTTTAAATGACTGATTTAATCTCTTTACTTTTTTTACTTGTCTGTTGAGATCTTCTGTATCTTCTACAGTCTGTGTTGGTTGTTTGTGCCTTTCTGGGAATTTGTCCATTTCATCTAAGTTGTCTAATTTGTTGGCACACAGTTGTTCATAATATCCTCTTATGAGCCTTGTTATTCCTGTGGGGTCTGTAGTAATGCCTCTCACCTTTGTTTCTGATTTTATTTGCATCCTCTCTCTTTTTTTCTTTGCCAATCTAGCTAAGGGGCTGACAATTTTATTTATCCTCTCAAAGAACCAACTTTTGGTTTTGTTAATTCTCTTTATTGTTTTTTAATTCTCAATTTCATTTATTTCTGCTCAAATTTGTGCTCTTTCCTTCAGCTTGCTTTGAGGTTAGTTTTCTGTTCTTTTTCTAGTTCCTCCAGGTATGCAGTTAGGTCTTTGATTTTAGCTCTTCTTAATTATTTAATTCTTAATTCTTCTTTAATGTAGGCCTTTAGGCTATAAATTTCCCACTCAGCACTGCCTTCACTGCATCCCACAAGTTTTTTTTTGAATCTGCAGATTTTATTGAGATATATTCACATACCATATAGTCCATCCAATTTCACAAGTTTTGATGTGTTGTGTTCTCATTTTCATTTTTCTCTAGCAAATTTAGCAATTTCTTCTTTGACCCACTGATTGTTTAAGAGTGTGTTGTTTAACTTCTGTATATTTGTGAATTTTCCATTTCTTTGCCTGTTATTGATTTCCATCTTCATTCCATTATGATCAGAGAAAGTACTCTGTGTAACTTCAATCATTTTAAAATTATTGAGACTTGTTTTGTAACCCAACATGTGATCTATTGGGAAAATGACCCATAAGCACCTGTGAAGTATGCATATCCTTTAGGGTCCAAAGTCCTCTGTACATCTGTTAAGGCTAGTTCATTTATCATTTTATTCAAATTCTTTGTTTCCTTATTGATCCTCTGTCTAGATATTCAATCTATTGATGAGAGTGGGGTATTAAAGTCCTCAACTATTATTGTAGAGATGTCTATTTCTCCCTTTAGTTTTGCTGCTGTTTGCCTCATGTATTTTGAGGCACCCCTGTTAGGTGCATAAATATTTATGATTGTTATTTCTTCCTCATGGATTGCCCCTTTTATTAATATATAGTGTTGTTCTTTGTCTCTTATGACAGTTTTGCATTTAGAGTCTATCTTTTTTTTACTATGTCTTCTAAATCTATTGAAAAATGATTTTTATTACTTAGCTTTAAAAATTTATGCAATGGTGTGTGAGAATTAGAAATATATGTACTTCACACTTATGGTACTGCTGAGATGGAGCCCTCAATTCCACCCACCTGAGCTCCTCTGGATATAATGCTTCTGCCATTCAAGCTCTGGGGATTTAGTCCAATGGCTCCTGGGATTTAGTCCAGTGGCAAGAATGAAAGCAGTCAACATGCCTAGTTAGAATTCATTATAATGATACATGTTAGGTCACTTTATAAACATGAGCTTTTTCATTTTTCAGTCCAGTTTTTCTCCTCTTCAAGGAGTGCCTACTGCAACATACAAAAAGGAAGAGTCTGCAAGCCTTAGGAAGACTGTATTTTAGTTTTGGTGAAAGTGATGGTAGAAGCAATGATATCAGTTTCCCATCTGGTCAACACCTGTGTTTTGCAGTTAAGACCTATGAATTAAAGATCTCCATTGAAGGGTGAATGTTTCTGATGATGTCAGCTGTTCCTAGGTTATCCGCAAATGTCTTCCTCGCTTCACAATCCCCTCCAATCCCATTGTCTAGCTTCTTCTTTCCTCAGGTGATCCAATATGCTTTGTTTTAATGTTTTAAGACTCTGCTGCACTAGTCTCTAAATTGCATGTTCTTTGTATGATCATACACAAAAATCATTTGTAATAGCCACTGGGTAAAATCTACCTTGTCTGATATTGGTATAGCTATCCCAGCCCTTTTTTTGGATACTGTTTGCATGAAATACCTTTTCCCAATCTTTCACTTTCAACCTATTTCTATTCTTGGGTCTAAGGTGAGTCTCTTGTAGACAGCATATAGATGGATCATACTTTTTGATCCATTCTGCCAATCTGTGTCTTTTGATTGGGGAGTTTAATTCATTAACATTCAATGTTATTATTATACAGGCTGTACTTACTTCAACCATTTTATCCTTTGGTTTTTATATGTCATATCTCACTTTTGCCTTTCTTTATACCCTTTTCATTACCCTTACTGATAATCTACATTTCTACATTCTCCTCCATACCTCTCTCTCCTGTCTTTTCCTTTAAAGTAGTACATTTTTCAACCAGTTTTCTCCCTTAAAGTCTTTATTGGTTAGTAATGTAATCTATGTCTTAACATCATAATTCATCGGCCTTGTCTGTTAGCACTATTGCTACTTTTTAATTCATTATTATAATATTATTTTGATTTATAGGGATACATAAAAGTTTTATTTTTTAAGAGATACAAGAACAAGACAGCACATTTCTCTTTAAGACTGTTTCCTAATTCAAATACTTTTGAACTTCCTTCTACTTGGTTATTCTATGCGGATCACTGTTAAACCCCTTTTCCTCTTGTTATTATGCATGACTAGGAGGAGTAATTAATTAGTACTCTCTGTCATTGAAACAGTTTGTACCTTTTATGGACTATATAAAAAATGTCAAACTGTTTGCCAAAGTAATTGAACCATTTTTCATTTCCTCCAGCAATGTATGAAAATTTCCATTACTCCACACCCTCTTATTTGTGTACTTTTAAGATTGAGAAAAAATCTTTTCCAGAAGCTTCTTAGGAGACTTCCCATGTTTACATGACCCTTACTAAGCCAATCACTGGCAGGGTAAAGGGTGCTACCAGGATTTGCGGAGGATGGTCAGGCTGTAATCCTGAGTTACATAAGGAGGAGGCAAGAATACCTGAACAAAACAGAGTTATGTTAGCCAGGAAGGACAAGGAAAGGGTTATTGAATAGGCAGTCAGCCTGATCTGGTTCCTTCCTGCCCATGGGCCTAGTAACATTTTGATTAGTACAGACAGCAATATTAGAAAGGCTACCCAGGATCCATGTGATTGGAGAAAGGGATTTTTCCTAACAGGCAGCAAAGATAGGCCTGAGTGTGTTTCTCCCATGAAAATATGATTTAAGAAGAGGAGAATGCAGCAAACAGAAAACAGCCTCAGAATACTCCCATGAGGGCCAGCCCCTGATGCCTTTAGCACAGCCTTTAGGTCACCTTCTGTGCCATCACAAATTGGGAGCATTTCCCAAAGCCTCATCAGTACTCCTTCATGACTTGCTAAGCATCTATCAGCCTGGAGTTCTTGTAGACAACTTTCAAAGCTCAAAGTTGACAGCCTGCTGTGTGCAATATAGCATTCTTATCTTTGAATTTACTGTGCTCATATACCAATGGACAGTTTTATCCTATTGTTCTGTATTTGGTTACCAAGTTCATGCTCTTCCCTACATCTACCTGTGCATCCATCTGTCCATTTTGTTCATGAGTTTATAGCCCTGGATGCTGTCCTTTCTCAGTTGCGGCTTGTAAGTGGGTATCCACTGAGGCAAGATCTAAGTGTCAAGGGAGATAAATGTCCAATTTGGCACCCCTGAGCTTCTGCCCCAGACAGATCCAAGTAAGGAAAAAGAGGCAGGACTAATGTTAAGCCCCACAGAGGATAGGTTTTAGGTGTATAATTGTTCCTCTAATATTTACTGGGGACTCACCTTACCAAAGGGTGTGGAAGCTTTGAGATATCTATAAGGAGAGAGTACCCTATGGAGGCAGCTTGCAGTTCCAAGTAAGGAATGACTCTAGATTCCCTTTTCTGTTGTTGTTACTTTTCTGAGCTCAGAAAGCTGAAGTAGAGGTAGTGATGGGTAAAAAAGTGAGGAAGTAAAGCTGAATGGTGGTATATGACACTAAAAACACAAGCAACAGAAATAAAAATAGTTAAACTAAACTTCATAAAAATTAAAATCTTCTGTGGTATAAACAACAGCATCAAGAAAGTGAAAAGACTACTCACAGAATGAGAGAAAATATTTGCAAATCATATATCTGAAAGAGTTAGTACCCAGAATACATAAAGACCTCATAACTCAACAATAAAAAGACAAATAACCCAATTTAAAAATAGGCAAGGATTTTTTTAAAATACAGTTTTATTGAGATATATTCACATACCCTACAATTATCCACAGTGTACAATTATTCACAATACCATCATATAGTTGTGCATTCATCACCAGAATCAATTTTTGAACATTTTCCTTTTTCCAAAAGAAATAAAAATAAAAGTAAAAAAGAGCACCTAAAATATTCCATCCCCTCCATCTCCCATTCTTCATTTAGTTTTTGTCTGCATTTTCCCACTCATCTGTCCATACACTGCATAAAGGGAGTGTGAGCCACTAGGTTTTCACAATCACGCAGTCACACCATGTAAGCTACATAGTTATGCAATTGTCTTCAAGAATCAAGGCTACTGGGTTGCAGTTCAAAAGTTTCAGGCACTCCCTCTAGCTGTTACAATACACTAGAAACTAAAGGGGGATTTCTATACAGTGCATGAGAATGCCCTCCAGAGTGACCTCTCTCAGCCACTGAAACTTTATTTTGTTCCATTCTCTTCCTCCTTTTGTTGAAGAAGATTTTCTCAATCCCATGATGCTGGGTCCAGGCTCATCCCCAGGATTCATCTCCCATGTTGCCAGGGAGATTTACACCCCTGGGAGTCAGGTCCCACATAGTGGGGAGGGCAGTGAGATCACCTGCCGCATGGGCTTCGAGAGAGAGAGAGAGAGAGGGCCACATCTGAGCAACAAAAGAGGCTCTCTGGGGGTGACTCGTAGGCACAATTATAAGTAGGCTGAGCCTCTCCTTTGCAGTAACAAGCTTCATAAGGGCAAACCCCAAGACTGAGGGCTCATCCTACTAAATTGCTAGTCCTCAAAGTTTGTGAGGGTGTCAGTAATAACCAAAAATGGGCAAGGATTTGAATAGACATTTCTCCAAAGAAGATACACAAATGGCCAATACATATACAAAAGAAGCTCAGCAGCATTTGTCATTAGAGAAATGCAAATCGATCCCACAATGAAATGCCACTTCACACTCAGTAGGATGCCTATAATAAAAATAAAACAAAGGGCAATAACAAGTGTCCGTGAGGATGTGGAGAAACCAAAAGCTTCAGACATTGCTGGTGGGAATGTAAAATGGTCCAGCCATTGTGGAAAACAGTTTGATGGTTCCTCAAAAAGTTAAATGAACAGTTACCATATGACCTGGCAACTCCACTCCTAGGTATATACCCAAGAGAGCTGAAAACATATGTCCACACAAAAAAACTTGTACATAATGTTCATTACAGAATTGTTTATAATAGCCCCAAAGTGGAAACAACCCAAGTGCCCATCAGCTAATGAATGGATAAACAAAATGTGGTATATCCATACAGTGGAATATTATTGAGTGCCACAGTAATATCCAAACAGTAATGAAGTACTGGTATATGCTAAACATGAATGAACTTTGAAAACATGCTAAATGAAAGAAGCCAGACACAGAAGGCCACATGTTACATGATTTGATTTATATGGAATGCCCCGAATAGGCAAGTCCATAGAGACAGAAAGTAGATGAGTGGTTGCCAGGGGCTGGGGGAAGGGGGAACAGGGAGTGACTGCTAATGGATATGGGGTTTCTTATAGAGGTGACGAAAATTGTGTAAAACTAGACAGTTGTGGTTGCACCACTCTGACTATACTAAACACTACTGAACTGTACCCTTTAAAAAGGTCATTAGAAATATCTGAGGTGTAGAATTGAATTTTTTAATAAATTAATCTCCAAGGAGTCATTTGTTGTTATTTAGAAATTTGAATTGATTGTATTGTTTTGTTTTTTAGTCTATGCAGCTCTTTATAGGTGGTCCCATGTGACTCTGAAACACATTTCTGTTAAAAATCTGTGATACACTGGCCCATATTGAAAATAGTTCCTATTTTTGCTTGTCATTACTCAGAAGAAATGCAAAGGGTGAATTTTATGGTATATGAATTATACACCAGAAAATGCATTAAGACTCAAAAGAAAATAAAACAAAAAACTGGAATGGTGGCTACTCAAGTTGCCTGGCAGTCATTTGGAGGCCTTCAGGACCAGGAGTGTCAGGCTCAGAGAGGAAAGCCAGTTAAGAGCAGGGCAAGAACTATGCCTCGTGAATGGACCTGAGGAGCCCCAGGATACCTTCTTCCGCAGGAAAGACGAAGTAAAACCCATCAGAGAGAATTCCTGTGGCAAGGAAGGAGTTCCTAATGCCTAATCTCCCCCTGCCTCCAGTCCTCCCTCATCTCTCTTTTTCCCCTCAGGCCTCTCTTTGGATAGCAGGCAGGAAATCTTTTCTCCAAGGTGGGCCTTAAGACTCTGAGGGGGATAGCCTTGCAGCCCTTCAGTCACAGGAAAATCAGTTGTTGGGTTTCTGAGTAGCCATACTGGGTCTTATGCTGGTCAAACAGTTTGTGCAGGGCTTCCATATAGAGTACATGGTATTTGCCCACTATCTCCTGACTTGGCTTTTCAATTTTCGGCTGCGGCAGAGGCTCTCTGACTGCGAAGGGAGATGGGAAAAGAGAAGGGGAAAGTGTTAGAATCAATCTCCTTCCTTTAACTTCCTTCTTCTTCCCTGGCCCTGGCCCTCTCATGTCCTTCCTGATCCTCTTGTATCCCAAGCCAGTTCCCAGCTTCCTTCTCTTCCTCTGCTGCCCTCTTCTTTGGTGGGGGAAGGGGTGGGAAGGTTGAGGTTGAGGTTGAGAAAGAGCTGAGGTGGCCTTGGGGCTGAAATTAGCACTTACCCACTGTTACGATAGGCTGGCAGTATGGCAGGAGCCCAATGGAGCCTTGGTAGAAGCTTTGTCCATAGAAGACACAACAGTAGAAACCAGTGATACGGCAGAGGTGGCTCTGGAACTTGTACATCCAGCTGTCCTTAGGGAACTGCACCTGCTCAAACACCTCAGTCTCTCCGAAAGTGAAGGTTGGGAGAAGATGAGCCCTAGAGGAGAACCCTGATGTGTTTCTCAGACACGGGCTAGGGTGGGAGCCACCCTGGAAGAATGTTTGATCTTGGTCAGCACCCCATCTATTACGATAAAACTCCCTGTGGCATAAAGCATTTCTCCCAGCACCAAATGGAACTCCCATGTTTACTTTCTTGCCCTGAAATTTTCAAGGTCAGTGACAGTGCCATCTCTGGGGCAAGATATGGGGTTGCAGGGAAGGAAAAGGCAGCAATCCCCAGCGACCTACACTCTGAAAAAAAAAAAAAAAAAAAAAGCTTCCGGCAGGTGTCAGGGAGGGAAATGGCTGACTCTGTTTCTATTAATAGAAAGTACAGAGACGATGAAGGTCATTTTACCCAGCTGTTTGTATGATATGCCCTTCACTCAGGAAGGCTATGCACAAGGTATTTTGTCCTTGGTGATGGGAGTAGAGAAGAGAAAACTTGTTTCCCTCTCACAGGCCATGGGAATCCACCTGACAGTGCCCTTGGTAGAGAATCAGTTTCCTCAATTCTCCCTGTGAGAGCAGAGTAAAGAAAACACAGGTTCTCTTATACAAATCTTCGTGAATTGCGGTTAACAATCTCTTGGCACTTTGACATATGTCACCTTACTGGGTCCTCACAGCAAAGCTGGTGGAAGACATAGTGGAGGATTATTTCTTTATCTTATAGGTTCAGAAAGGGGTGGCATTCAAGCAGTCTATGAGTGGCAGGACCTGGACTAGAACCCAGGTCTCCTTTCTCCCAGCTCAGAGCTCTCTCTCTTACGTTATACTCCACACTAATGGACAGACCACTCAAGCAAGTTCCTTAGAAGAAATCCTTCCTTCTCTGAGTCTGCAGTAGGACAATTGTACCTGTGTCCAGTGAGCTGGCCTGCTGACCTAATGTGGTGTCCCACATTTCCAACCTCAGGCTCCTAATCTTCACCTCTAAGTCAGAGTAGCTAACATTTATTGATCTCTTACTGTATACCAGGCACATAGCAAGTGTTTTATGTGAATGGATTCATTTAAACCCACAAAAGCCCTATAAAATAGGTATAATTATTAGTAGCCACACAGAATGGTTAAGTAACCTGCCCCAGAGTGCACGGTAAGTAATGGAGCCAGGATTTAAAATCAGATCCCACCCTCCTAATCACTATACTACTCTACCTCTTGCACATACCCTTAGCAGACAGATGTATGTATCAATATCAATAGAGATAATGTGGTCATCATTTATAGGTGAGTGTAGCCCTAGCCTGAAGTCCCTGAAATTTAAGTTGGGTGTGTGGTTTGGCTTCCTAGGAACTGACCCAGCTGGTTCAGGAGTGGTTGACCTAAACTTTTTTTGAAATTCTACACCCATCTCCCCTATGCAGTAGTAAAATCTCCTTGAAGGCAAGACTCAGGTCTGATTCATCTTGGCATGGCCTACAGGGTCATGCTGCTCAGGACAGGCTGCCCACACCTCCCCTGGGAAAGACACCTACCCGTGCTGGAGATCTGTGCGTACAAACCCCTTGTGCTTCTGGAGGATGAGGGTGGTGGTGTTGGGCACACTTTGCAGAGACTCTCCAATCCCTCCCACTATAATGCCCACGAGGTTGCCAGGGCCATGGCTCAACAGGTAGTCTATAGCTGGTTGACCTACAGAGCACACACCTACAGAGAATCAAGCAGAGAGAGGAGCAAAATGAGCAGGAGAGGGGAGAATGGCTGAGAGGGAACACCCTTGTCTCTGCTCTTCCCCAGCTAGTTTGTGTGCCCTCTGTTCCCATGGGTTTTGGAGGAGAGGCTGAAGACAATGGGACTAAAGAGTGCAGAGGAGGTTGTAGGCAAACATCACAAGTTTCACTTGGAGGCAATATCTCCACTTTGCAGGAGACACTGGATCAAAACTCCAGGATGAAGAAAGACTTCCAGTGGCATAACCAGAAAGACTTTCTGAACCCCAACTGTAATTCTACCCATTCTTTTCCTTCTATTGCCATTAATAGCCATAACTATAATCTATTGAGCATATAGTCTGTGGCAGGCACAAGTTGAATGCTTTACTTACATTGTCTCATTTAGTCATCACATCACAACAGAGGTAAGAATGTTATCATAGGCACCATTTTACAGATTAGGAAATTGAGGTAGATAAAGATTAAATAGCTTGCCCAAGATAACACAGTAAGTGACACAGCCAGTTTTCAAACCCAGGAATTTGGCTCTTGAACTTATGTTTTTAACTACTATACTATGATGATGGGGGCAGGATGAGGGGTAGGGGTTTGGGGCTTAAAAAGATGCATCTCCATGCAGAAAAATGGACAGGAAGTATGGTCAGAAGCACCTTTGGCCATGAGGTAGTCCCTAACAAGGGGGACCTTAAAGAACCAGGACAGCGTGGCCAGGTGAGGAGTGATGCCTGGGGAGTTCTTTAAAAAGCCTGTGGCCTCAGTGCAGAAGTTGCAGAAGGCACCAAAGGTGAAGATGTCATGGGGTGAACCCCCATGAGGTGGTTCTGCTCCAGTGACAGGTCTTCAGCCTTCAGGATCTGCAGCCATGGAGAGAAATGTCAGGGGTGGTGGAAAGAGATTGCATGGGGAAGCAAGGTGAAGATATTTTAGGGATTAGGGTGCTCTCTAAAGCAGAGCTTTCCAACAGATATGTCATGAAGAGGTTTCAGGAGGCCAAGTTCTTGGTCTCCTAAGCCCTTGGGCAACCAGGTGGGATCTGGGGAAGTAGTATTGGCCATTTATGTCAGGGCATTTTATGTACATTATCTTTTTGTAAGAGTGCCCTTATATGAAAAAGTTTGAGACGCTCTGCTCTAGAGCGCTCCAGCCAAAAATGAGTAAAAATTGGGGCAGCGTTTGATGTTTACTCCAAGTGCCTGGAGGCTTAGCATAGCAGTCTGTTTCTAGAACTTCTTCCTGGTATTTTCTCTTCCCAAACGCCTTCAGTGCCTACCTCAGTAACTTTTATTCAACTTTGAAAACCCTGCTCAGATATCACCATGTCCGTGAAGGCTTTCCTTATCCTCTAGAAAGAATTAATTATACCCCTTCATCTGAGCTACTTCTATACATTGTACCAAGCCATAATTATATGTGTTGGTCTTTCCCACTAGATGTGAACTCCTTACTGGCAGAGGATCACATCCTATTTATATTTCTGTACCCCAAAGACGGGGTACAGAGTAGGCTTTCAATCAATGTTTGTTAAACTGAAATTAACTGCATTTGCATTCCACCTGTGTCCATCTGGAAGGTCATACCAAGGTGTCCAAAGTATCCTAGCAAAGTATAGAGACCCCAGCAAGAATGTTGGCTCTATCCTGGACTGAGACTTCTCTGGGTTCCTTATCTTCCTTAGGGGCAACCCTAGTCATTCAGCATAAATGCCTAGTATTTGGGGAACTGTGAGGGACACTGGGGAAGAGACACTTACTGTAATGGGAAAATAGTCTCTCATACCTTTCCAGACATACCAGCTCTTCACCCAGGCTGAATGCCTGCCACCTAAGACAGGAATATCAGTAGGGGATGATATCAGTGTGTGCCATCCCCACCTCCCACTCATGCAGGGCTTCTCTAGCAGCATGGAGGGACCATGGCTCTGCTAGAGAGGTGGGAAAAGAAGACACTCCAGGATGGTCCTGGCTGGCCCAGCTCTTATGGCTCTGAGAACTTTGGTGAGAGGCCTGTGGTATGGTGAGAGGGACCCCATGGTGAAGGTGGAACATTCTTAGGCCCTGTTTTTTCTAGATCATGAGTCTTACCTTGGTCTGGGGTCTTCCAGTCCAGGAACAGCCAGGCTAAGTAAAGGGCAGGTAGCAGCCACAAAGATGTAAACAGCAGGTAAAATGAACAATGGCTGCAAGATAAAAACTGATGAGGGAGCAGGTCAGAACAACTTTGTTTGGCCAGCAGAACTTGACCATGCCCAGTCCTATTACCAGCCCTCCAAGCCACTCCAGCTTCTGGTCCTGGCCCTTTGTACAACCCAGCTCCTGACCACCCATCATTCATGTCATTGGTCCTTCAAATGTTTCCACCATCATCTACCAAACAACAGTCCTATTTCTCTGCTGATCTGTCATCCCTGTCCACCACCTGTCTCTCTGACTCCCTGGCTGCCCACTATCTCTCTACTCCTGCTTGCCACCAGCCCTTTTCCCCTGCTCCTATTCCTCCACCCTCTTTTTCCTATTGTCTCCCATCCTCCTGTTCCTCTCTCTATCATCCCTGAACCTTTGCTAAGTCACTAGCCCACTCTCCCTTGCTCATATACCATCCACATCTCCTTTCACTCTACCCACCCAACATCAGCACCTCTCTACTTTGTTTCCTATCCACTATTTCTGTCCTCTTTCCCATCCACCATTCCTTTCATTGCATCCATATCTCCCCATGCTATCACCCTCTCTCGCAGAATGGAAAACTCTATGATTCACACACAGGCTATAACTGTACTTCCCTATGCCTGTAATGATAGCATGACATATCACTCTCATTCCCTGGGCCTCAGTTCCCTCTCTAGATAGTGAGGGTTAGGAAGTGGACGAAATTAGCTAGATTTACTCATATCCATCACAACCCTTTTCTGTTTTCCCCTCTCCACTGGGTCTCTATCCCTTCCTTCTCTAGGACATTCATGAAACACAAGACTCTTTGGCTTTACTCTTTTTTTTTTTAATCTTCATTTTATTGAGATATATTCATATACCACGCAGTCATACAAAACAAATCGTACTTTCGATTGTTCACAGTACCATTACATAGTTGTACATTCATCACCCAAATCAATCCCTGACACCTTCATTAGCACACACACAAGAATAACAATAATAATAATTAGAGTGAAAAAGAGCAATTGAAGTAAAAAAGAACACTGGGTACCTTTGTCTGTTTGTTTCCTTCCCCTATTTTTCTACTCATCCATCCATAAACTAGATGAAGTGGAGTGTGGTCCTTATGGCTTTCCCAATCCCATTGTCACCCCTCATAAGCTACATTTTTATGCAACTGTCTTCGAGATTCATGGGTTCTGGGTTGTAGTTTGATAGTTCCAGGTATCCACCACCAGCTACCCCAATTCTTTAGAACCTAAAAAGGGTTGTCTAAAGTGTGCGTAAGAGTGCCCACCAGAGTGACCTCTCGGCTCCTTTTGGATTCTCTCTGCCACTGAAGCTTATTTCATTTCCTTTCACATCCCCCTTTTGGTCAAGAAGATGTTCTCTGTCCCACGATGCCGGGTCTACATTCCTCTCCGGGAGTCATATTCCACGTTGCCAGGGAGATTCACTCCCCTGGGTATCTGATCCCACATAGGGGGAAGGGCAGTGATTTCACCTTTCAAGTTGGCTTAGCCAGAGAGACAGGGCCACATCTGAGCAACAAAGAGGCATTCGGGAGGAGGCTCTTAGGCACAACTATAGGGAGGCCTAGCCTCTCCTTTGCAGCAACCGTCCTCCCAAGGGTAAAACCTGTGGTAGAGGGCTCAACCCATCAAACCACCAGTCCCCTATGTCTGTGGTCATGTTAGCAACCATGGAGGTGGGGTAGGCGAATACCCCTGCATTCTCCACAGGCTCCTCAAGGGAGCACTACATCTTTTTTTTTTCCTTGTTTTTCTTTCTTTTTTTTTTTTTTTAACTTTCCCTTCTTTTTTAAATCAACTGTATGAAAAATAAGTTAAAAAGAAAACAAACATACAATAAAAGTACATTTCAAAGAGACCATAACAAGGGAGTAAGAAAAAGACAACTAACCTAAGATAACTGCTTAACTTCCAACATGTTCCTACTTTACCCCAAGAAAGTTACCTAATATAGCAACATTTCTGTGAACTTGCTCCTACTATATCCATCAGAAATTAACAGACCATAGTCATTCCTGGGCATCCCCAGAACGTTAAATAGCTTATCTGTTCTTCTTGGATTATTGTCCCCCTTCCTTAATTGCTCTCTATTGCTAGTTCCCCTACATTCTACATTATAAACCATTTGTTTTACATTTTTCAAAGTTCACATTAGTGGTAGCATATAATATTTCTCTTTTTGTGCCTGGCTTATTTCGCTCAGCATTATGTCTTCAAGGTTCATCCATGTTGTCATATGTTTCACGAGATCGTTCCTTCTTACTGCCGCGTAGTATTCCATCGTGTGTATATACCACATTTTATTTATCCACTCATCTGTTGAAGGACATTTGGGTTGTTTCCATCTCTTGGCAATTGTGAATAATGCTGCTATGAACATTGGCGTGCAGATATCTGTTCGTGTCACTGCTTTCCGATCTTCCGGGTATATACCGAGAAGTGCAATCGCTGGATCGAATGGTAACTCTATATCTAGTTTTCTAAGGAACTGCCAGACTGACTTCCAGAGTGGATGAACCATTATACAGTCCCACCAACAATGAATAAGAGTTCCAATTTCTCCACATCCCCTCCAGCATTTGTAGTTTCCTGTTTGTTTAATGGCAGCCATTCTAATCGGTGTAAGATGGTATCTCATTGTGGTCTTAATTTGCATCTCTCTAATAGCTAGTGAAGCTGAACATTTTTTCATGTGTTTCTTGGCCATTTGTATTTTCTCTTCAGAGAACTGTCTTTTCATATCTTTTGCCCATTTTATAATTGGGCTGACTGTACTATTGTCATTGAGTTGTAGGATTTCTTTATATATGCAAGATATCAGTCTTTTGTCAGATACATGGTTTCCAAAAATTTTTTCCCATTGAGTTGGCTGCCTCTTTACCTTTTTGAGAAATTCCTTTGAGGTGCAGAAACTTCTAAGCTTGAGGAGTTCCCATTTATCTATTTTCTCTTTTGTTGTTTGTGCTTTGGGTGTAAAGTCTAGGAAGTGGCCGCCTAATACAAGGTCTTGAAGATGTTTTCCTACATTATCTTCTAGGAGATTTATGGTACTTTCTTTTATATTGAGATCTTTGGTCCATTTTGAGTTAATTTTTGTGTAGGGGGTGAGGTAGGGGTCCTCTTTCATTCTTTTGGATATGGATATCCAACTCTCCCAGCCCCATTTGTTGAAAAGACCATTATGGCTCAGTTCAGTGACTTTGGGGGCCTTATCAAAGATCAGTCGGCCATAGATCTGAGGGTCTATCTCCGAATTCTCAATTCGATTCCATTGATCTATATGTCTATCTTTGTGCCAGTACCATGCTGTTTTGGCAACTGTGGCTTTATAATAAGCTTCAAAGTCAGGGAGTGTAAGTCCTCTCACTTCGTTTTTCTTTTTTAGAGTGTCTTTAGCAATTCGAGGCATCTTCCCTTTCCAAATAAATTTGATAACTAGCTTTTCCAAGTCTGCAAAGTAGGTTGTTGGAATTTTGATTGGGATTGCATTGAATCTGTAGATGAGTTTGGGTAGAATTGACATCTTAATGACATTTAGTCTTCCTATCCATGAACATGGAATATTTTTCCATCTTTGAAGGTCCCCTTCTATTTCTTTTAGTAGAGTTATGTAGTTTTCTTTGTATAGGTCTTTTACATCTTTGGTTAAGTTGATTCCTAGGTACTTGATTTTTTTAGTTGCTATTGAAAATGGTATCTTTTTCTTGAGTGTCTCTTCAGTTTGTTCATTTCTAGCATATAGAAACATTACTGACTTATGTGCATTAACCTTATATCCCGCTACTTTGCTAAATTTATTAGCTCTAGTAGCTGTATCGTCGATTTCTCAGGGTTTTCTAGATATAAGATCATATCATCTGCAAACAATGACAGTTTTACTTCTTCTTTTCCAATTTGGATGCCTTTTATTTCTTTTCTTGCTGGATTGCCCTGGCTAGCACTTCCAGCACAATGTTGAATAACAGTGGTGATAGCGGGCATCCTTGTCTTGTTCCTGATCTTAGAGGGAAGGCTTTCAGTCTCTCACCATTGAGTACTATGCTGGCTGTGGGTTTTTCATATATGCTCTTTATCATGTTGAGGAAGTTTCCTTCAATTCCTACCTTTTGAAGTGTTTTTATCAAAAACGGATGTTGGATTTTGTCAAATGCTTTTTCAGCATCTATTGAGATGATCAATTGATTTTTCCCTTTTGACTTGTTAATGTGTTGTAATACATTAATTGATTTTCTTATGTTGAACCATCCTTGCATGCCTGGAATAAACCCCACTTGGTCATGGTGTATGATTTTTTTAATGTGTCTTTGGATTCGATTTGCAAATATTTTGTTGAGGATTTTTGCATCTATATTCATTAGGGAGATTGGCCGGTAGTTTTCCTTTTTTGTAACAGCTTTGCCTGGTTTTGGTATTAGATTGATGTTAGCTTCATAAAATGAGTTAGGTAGTGTTCCATTTTCTTCAATGTTTTGAAAGAGTTTGAGTAAGATTGGTGTCAGTTCTTTCTGGAAAGTTTGGTAGAATTCCCCTGTGAAGCCATCTGGCCCTGGGCATTTATTTGTGGGAAGATTTTTGATGACTGATTGGATCTCTTTGCTTGTGATGGGTTGGTTGAGGTCTTCTATTTCTTCTCTGGTCAGTCTAGGTTGTTCATATGTTTCCAGGAAATTGTCCATTTCTTCTACATTATCCAGTTTGTTGCCATACAGTTGTTCATAGTATCCTCTTATAATTTTTTTAATTTCTTCAGGATCTGCAGTTATGTCACCTTTTTCATTCATTATTTTGTTTATATGGGTCTTCTCTCTTTTTGATTTTGTCAGTCTAGCTAGGGGCTTGTCAATCTTGTTGATCTTCTCAAAGAACCAACTTTTGGTGATATTTATCCTCTCTATTGTTTTTTTGTTCTCTATGTCATTTATTTCTGCTTTAATCCTTGTTATTTCTTTTCTTCTACTTGGTTTAGGATTGGTTTGCTGTTCATTTTCTAGCTTCTTCAGTTGATCCATTAGTTCTTTGATTTTGGCTCTTTCTTCCTTTTTAATATATGCGTTTAGTGCTATAAATTTCCCCCTTAGCACTGCTTTTGCTGCATCCCATAGGTTTTGGTATGTTGTGTTCTCATTTTCATTCGTCTCTATATATTTAGCAATTTCTCTTGCTATTTCTTCTTTAACCCACTGATTGTTTAGGAGTGTGTTGTTTAACCTCCAGGTATTTGTGAATTTTCTAAGTCTGTGATGGTTATTGACTTCTAATTGTATTCCATTGTGGTCAGAGAATGTGCTTTGAATAATTTCAATCTTTTTAAATTTATTGAGGCTTGTTTTATGTCCCACCATATGATCTATTCTGGAGAAAGTTCCGTGAGCACTAGAAAAGTATGTGTATCCTGGTGATTTGGGATGTAATGTCCTGTATATGTCTGTTAAATCTAATTCATTTATCAGAATGTTTAGGTTTTCAATTTCCTTATTGGTCTTCTGTCTGGTTGATCTATCTATAGGAGAGAGTGATGTGTTGAAGTCTCCCACAATTATTGTGGAAACTTCAATTGCTTCCTTTAGTTTTGCCAGTGTTTCTCTCATGTATTTTGTGACACCTTGATTGGGTGCATAGACATTTACGATTGTTATTTCTTCTTGTTGAATTGCCCCTTTTATTAGTACGTAATGGCCTTCTTTGTCTCTCAAAACATCCCTGCATTTGAAGTCTATTTTATCTGAGATTAATATTGCTACACCTGCTTTCTTTTGGCTGTAGCTTGCATGAAATATTTTTTTCCATCCTTTCACTTTCAGTTTCTTTGTGTCCCTGTGTCTAAGATGAGTCTCTTGTATGCAACATATTGATGGTTCATTTTTTTTGATCCATTCTGCGAATCTATATCTTTTAATTGGGGATTTTAATCCATTTACATTCTACGTTATAACCGTGAAGGCATTTCTTGAATAGGCCATCTTATCCTTTGGTTCACGTTTGTCATATTTTTCCCTCTCTCTATTAATATCCTTTATTGTACCCATACCGAATCTCTTTAGTACTGAACCTTTCTCCAAGTCTCTCTGTCCTTTCTTTGTTTCTCTGTCTGTAGGGCTCCCTTGAGTATCTCCAGTAGGGCAGGTCTCTTGTTAGCAAATTCTCTCAGCATTTGTTTGTCTGTGAAAAATTTCAGCTCTCCCTCAAATTTGAAGGAGAGCTTTTCTGGATAAAGTATTCTCGGCTGGAATTTTTTCTCACTCAGAATTTTAAATATATCGTGCCACTGCCTTCTCGCCTCCATGGTGGCTGCTGAGTAGTCACTACTTAGTCTTATGCTGTTTCCTTTATATGTGGTGAATTGCTTTTCTCTTGCTGCTTTCAGAACTTGCTCCTTCTCTTCTGTGTTTGATAGTGTGATCAGTATATGTCTCGGAGTGGGTTTATTTGGATTTATTCTATTTGGAGTTCGCTGAGCATTTATGATTTGTGTATTTATGTTGTTTAGAAGATTTGGGAAGTTTTCCCCAGCAATTTCTTTGAATACTCTTCCTAGACCTTTACCCTTTTCTTCCCCTTCTGGGACACCAATGAGTCTTATATTTGGACGTTTCATATTATCTATCATATCCCTGAGGTCCATTTCAATTTTTTCAATTTTTTTCCCCATTCTTTCTTTTATGCTTTCATTTTCCATTCTGTCATCTTTGAGGTCACTGATTCGTTGTTCAACTTCCTCTAGTCTTGTACTATGAGTGTCCAGAATCTTTTTAATTTGGTCAAAAGTTTCTTTAATTTCCATAAGATCATCTATTTTTTTATTTAGTCTTGCAATGTCTTCTTTATGCTCTTCTAGGGTCTTCTTGATTTCCTTTATCTCCCGTACTATGGTCTCATTGTTCATCTTTAGTTCTTTGAGTAGCTGCTCTAGGTGCTGTGTCTCTTCTGGTCTTTTGATTTGGGTGCTTGGGCTTGGGTTATCCATATCGTCTGTTTTTTTCATAAGCTTTATAATTTTCTGTTGTTTTTGGCCTCGTGGCATTTGCTGAACTTGATAGGGTTCTTTTAGGATTTGTAGACCAATTGAAGTCCTTATCTCTAATTTATCAGATCTACAGCTTCGTGGAGTACACCTTCTCTAACTAACCAGCAGGTGGTGTCCACGAGCCACCTGTTCTCCACAAGCCAGTTCTCCCCTGCTTAGCCTTTTTGGTGAGTGGGGGAGTGAGTCTTGTGGGGTCCAATTGGTGTACCAAGCTTGCGTGTGTAGTTGGTGTTGCCTGCCCTGTATACGGGGTGTGTTTCTGGGCAGTCAGGGAGGGGGGGTGGCTCTAACAATCAAATCTCCCTGGTGATCCTAGAGTTTTAAAGCTGCTGCAATAGTCTAATCCTTCAGTTCAGTCCTGCCGCAGTTTGTCTCTGCCACTGACCCACAAGTCCTTGGTATTGGCGTATGGCTCCTGAGACTTGCAAGTGGGCCCCTCTTCCAGGCCGTGCACCCCGGGTCCTCTGTTGAGGGATGACTGTGCTATGTCACAGGTGAGTGCCGTCCCCCCAGGGCAGTTCTGGGCTGCTGGGCTGTGTAGGGAGGCTCCCAGTCTGCTGAAATAATGGCTGAATGGGGCTTTGTTAATTCACACTGCTCTACCTTCCCAACTCTGGGACAATCAGCTGAGGTTGCAGGGAAAGCTAATGTCCACGCCCAGTTTTGTGGTGTGTGCCTGTTATTTGAAGCACTTCCATTACACTGGGTTGTCTGGGGCAGTTCTGGGCTATGGGCTTGGCGATGGGCAGGAGTGCTTCCTGTCCACCAGGATGATGGCTGTGAGTGGACACCCCCCTTTTCTTGGGAAGTTGTGGTGTTTAGTGAATTTTCTCAGTCACTGGATTATTGCGTTTTGTCTCAGAGCTCTCCTAGTTCTGCTCTTGACTTGACCTGCCCAAATAGTAAGTCTTTGAAGCTTTCTGTATTGGGCTTCTTAGAGTAATTGTTTTCGAAAAAGAAAAAAGGATTAAAAAAAAAAAGAAAAAAAAAAAACCGGCCCTCCTAGGAGATCTAATGGGTTATTGAAATGCTAATAGACAAAGCAACCAGGGTCATTAAGGAAAGGTCCACAGGGCAGAGAGATCAGCTTTTCTTCGGGATTTACATATGCGCTTCAGGGCCTGAGCTCGGGCTTGAGCTCTGCCCTTCCCCCTTCTATGTTCACCAGAACTCCAAAAATCTTCTGCTTTTATTTTGGAGTTTTTTGTGTTGTTTTTTTTCTGTGCCTGTCTCTTCTCTGCTGGGCTGGCTGCCTTCAGATTCTCTGGTGTCTGGTCTCAGTCTATCTGTGTTTGGAGTTTGGATCAGTATAATGAGTTTCTGAGAAGGGCTGCCACTGCAGTTCTCCCTTCTCCTTCCCGGAGCTGACAGCCCCTTCTCCCACGGGACTGAGCCTGGCAGGGAGGGGCGCGGGTCCCCTGGCCGCAAAAACTTACAGATTTCGCTGATCTCAGTAGTTCTACATTTTCATGAGTGTTGTATAAAGTGTGCCCAAAGTCAGATTGCTCTGTGGTGTCCAGTCCACGCAGTTCCTGGCTTTCTACCTACTTTCCTGGAGGGGTAACTAAAACATACAGCTCACCAGTCTGCCATCTTGCCCCGCCTCTGGCTTTACTCTTTAGTACCTCCTCAGAGATGAGATTTCCCATGACCATAAATATCACCCCAGATCTGGCAATGACCTCTGACTCTGGCTTCTTCCTGTTCATTCTTGGGTTGGTACTCACATATGGCTAAGTAGTTCAAGGGCCACTGCAAAACCATGAGACTCTGGAAGTATTTAGGCTGTTTGGTACAAGGCATGATATCCCAGAGCCTGAGGGAAGTGAAGTTTCTGGAACAGTGTTCCAATCAAAGGTGCTACCTGCTTCTAAGAGCTTGCTTAGTAGTGAACTCATGGGACTATGAGGAGTCTTCACCTGCCCTCTCCCCTCCTTGTGCACACCTACCACCCACTTCAGGGGGCAGGGTCTGATGTACTGAGGACTGACCCATCAGGTTTGAGCTCTGGGCCCAACCTATTGGTCCTTTGACTTACTTTCCTTGAATTAGGACATTAGAATGGCAAGGACTGCTACCCAGTCAGAGACCCTGAGAGGGGAAACACTCCTCTCAAGACACTCAGAGATCATAGGGGTTGTGACTGCAGAGAGATGGCTTGTGGGAGGGAATTTTGGGGGTTTATCTGGTGGAGAGCATAGGGGGCTAGGTCTCTGTTGAAATAAACTGTTGTCCTGGAGCATCCTGGTTGGGGGCTGATTTTCCCTGCCTTTAAACTTTCTGGTATAACAATTTCCAAATACACACAAACTAGAGAATACTACAAATTTTCATGTACCTATCATTTATCGTCAACAACTATTAACATTTTACCATATTTGATTCATCTACCTCCAAATCCTTTATTTCATGGTGTACTTTTAAGAAATTCTAAGAAAACATGTCATTTCACCCCTAAATACTTCATTATGCATATACAAAAACATGGATGTTTTCTTTACATAATAACAATGTCATTATAACTCTTAACAAATTTAATAATTTCCTAATACTATCTAAAAGCCAGTACATATTCAAAGGTCTTTTTATCCAAACAAGTTTCGTTGATTATTTTTCACTGTAAAATAAAACCCTGATACAGAAAACCACCATAACAAATTCATGGTTTAATGAATTATTATAAGACAAACATCTTGTAACCATCAATATGTCAAGAAATATAATGTTTCTAGCCACAACAGAAGTCTCTCCACATGCCATGTTTTGATCACAACCCTCCTCCTCCTCCCCAAAGTATTATACTGACATTTAAGGTAATCTCTTGCTTGCATTTCTTTATGATTTTATTATACAAATGTGCTTCCCTAATGACTATGGTTTTAGTCTTGCCCATTTAAAAAAGTTGATATGACCTTTAAGTTTCTTTTTTTAACTTTTTATTTTGGAGTAATTTTAGATGTACATGAGAGTTACAAAATTAGTACAGTTTCCCATACCTTATACCCAGTCCAATTTCTCCTTATCTTACATAACTAAGGTATATTTATCATAACTAAGGAAACAACATTGGTACATTGTTAACTAAGACTTTACTTGGATTGCACCAGTGCTTTCAATAATGCTTTTTTTTTTTCTGCTCCAGGATCCCATCAGTATCCTACACTGCATTTAGTTATCATGTCTCCATAGTCTGCTCTGATCTGTGACACTTTCTTGGTCTTTCCTTGTCATTCATGACCTTGGCACTTTGGATGAGTTAGTCTGTTTTAATCTGCACATTCCTCCTCTATCCCCTTCTTCTCCTTAAGATTATCTATTGAAAAACCCACTGCATTTGACCTGGAGAATTTTCCACAGTCTGGATTTTGCTTATTCCATACTCAGAGTGCAGTTCAACATGTTCCTCTGTATTTCCTACAGATTGGCAACTGGATTCAAAGAGTGGATCAGACTCATGTTTGATCTTTTTGGCAAGATTTTAATTCGCTTTTGATATATGACAACCTTCCTTTCTATGCTCTTTTTTTTTTCCATGCCATTGACTTGTTGCACCCTTGGAGTAAGCCAATTTCCCAGGCCTCAGCATCAACAGGGATGGAACATGAAGCCTGCTTCCTAGGCAAGTCCCAAATACAGGCCAAAGAGGGGGGAAGCAAAGCCCCTATTCCCATCTCTCTCTCCCATCTTTGACCTGATTGTAAGTTTATGACCATTAAAATAAATCGTATTGTGATTTTTTGGCTTTTCCCACCTGGAGACTGTATGCTGCTAAAGGGGCTATGTCTTATTTCCCAGCAAATTTGAGCCTAATGCCTGGAGAGTCCTAGACACTCAGTGTTGAGTGAATGATCAGTAAGTGAGTGTCTTGGTTTGAGGTCGTGATCAGGATGGGTTCTTATATGTAATGAGAGCTCTGGATTCCTGTGGAGGAGTGTGTCCTGGGGCCTTGAGTGGGTACAAGAGGCTGTACAGAAATAGAAGACAGGGGAAACATTATAAATGGGAAGAAGAAAGAATGAGAGAAAGGAAGGCAGGTACTGACTTTCAGTTTGTCAGAAGAGAAAGTTCCACATACTTTGCATCTCTCACACCTTGAGGACCCCCCCACTCCATGCCTTTTAGTTGATCGGATAGCAGGTGGGCCCTAGAGCAAATGCCAGCATGCAAGTATTGCAGCACCTCCCTGCTTATGTGTTGACAGGAGTAGCTCCTTCTAATACAAGGGATATAAGCACTCTGTCTTGCCAGAATAGAATTTTCTGGGCCTACATCAACTCCCTCTCCACACTATCATCCTTGCAAAATGTCTTCTCCAGGAGGCAAGACTCCTGGGTTAACATTTAATAACATGTGCATTTTCAGTTCTTACTTTTATTTTCTCATGCCCCCCTCAAAAAAGGAGCTAAGTTGTTGAGAAGACACTCTGTTAAAAAGAGTTCATCACAGTGTGATTGTGAAAACCTTGTGGATCACACTCCCTTTACCTAGTTTATGGATGGATGAGTAGAAAAATGGGGACAAAAACTAAATGACAAATAGGGTGGGATGGGGGGGGGATGGTTTGGGTGTTCTTTTTTTACTTTTATTTTTTATTCTTATTCTGATTCTTTCTGATGTAAGGAAAATGTTCAGAAATAGATTGTGGTGATGAACGCATAACTATATGATCATACTGTGAACAGTTGATTGTACACCATGGATGATTGTATGGTATGTGAATATATTTCACTAAAACTGAATTTAAAAAAAAATAAAGAGTCCATCAGTCTCTCCATATTCTTTTTCCTTTAAGCAGCAGATCCCAACCCTTGCTTTAGTATTTTAATGTTTAAAATGTCACAGAACTCCACGAGTCATAGTTTCAATATCCATTGATTAAGAAAATATTTAATAAACTAAAGCACTATGAGTATACATCTTGACAGTATTTACATATTGTGAAAAAATATGTGCAAGGCATATTATTTATTCACTCCAGACAATGCTTGGGTCATGTAGGGATTTCCAGAACCCTTTAATAACAAAGTTACTTCCTCACTCTCTGGTGATTTGCTGCCTACAGGTTAGGAACAATGGCTTGTTTACTTTTTGCAAAATGGAAATTGATTTATTGTTTTCTCCTATGAAAAGAACCCATGTAAATCATAAAAATTTCAGACTACTCAGGTAAATATAAGGAGAACAAAAGTCACTCATAATCTCATTACCCTGATAGTTCACTACTGTTAACTATAAAATAGTCTGGTATCTATCTTTCTAGACTTTTTCTACACAAATATAGACATAGATACAGTGTCATTGTTAAGAATTCAGGCTCCTGAATCAGGCATGTCTAGTTCTGTATCTTAGCTCTGCCACTTAAATGAACCTTGGCAAGAGACAACCTCTTAGTGTCTCAGCTTCCTTATTTGTAAAGAGATGATTATACTACTTACCTACATCGTAGGGTTGCCATGGGGATAAAATAATTCATGTAAAACACTTTGCTCAGTGCCTTGCTTATCTATATGCACATATTAAAAGTTCAATAACCATTAGTTACTACATAGAATTTATTGACCAAAATGGGATCATATTCCATGTAACTCTTTTGTAACCTGCTTTTTCACCTAACAAGATATTGCGGACATTTTTCACATCCATTTTCTTCTACAACATCATAGCATTTCATTGTAAAGCTACACCATAATTTGTTTAACCGATCTCCTATTATGGAGGAAGTGCTAATTTTTAAAACATATCTCTTCTGCACTCTGGTTAAAGTCCTAGGTCTTTAACAGTAGGTGAATGGTCACTTATCAGAAACTCTCGCTTACTCCCAGCCTTTTCAGTGGTACTGATCTGTTTCCTCTCCACTTGGAGATTTAGTAGTGTACAAAATTGGATGCTCTTTCAAGCCTCCAGTACCCCCGATAGGGGTCCAGGGACCAGGGAACCAGGTCAGCATAGTCAGCTTCTCTCTCCTAGGAGATGACTGGTTCTGAAGACAGGGCTTGACACCCTGTTCACCAAACACCTCAGGAAGCAGGATTCATGAAAGCCCACCAAATCCTACTAGACCTTGCAGGACTGCTGCTTAGTTTTACCTCAAAAGAAACTGAGAGAACATTCAAATGGAAGCTAAGTCCAGGGCTGAGATAAAGTATTTAAAAAATGGGTCTACTAAGCTGTAGACCACTCAGGTCAGCCTGTACCTAGGAAAAACTAGGAAAAGAAATGTTTTTATCAGCATGTTGGTTTCTATGCTTTCGTATTATGTTATTTTATTTTCCTTTTGAAAAAAAAAAGATTCAATGTTGTCTCACCTGAACTAAGGGTGAGAGAGATTTGTAATTTCCTAAACCAAGGACCTCTAGGTACATGTGTTGTCCTTATCACCCTGAATTTATCAAAGAAACCATAGAATGAGTGGTGGCCAAAAGAAATTAAGAAACCTAGGAATGTGGAAAACTGGTTGTTAGTAAGTATACCAATCCTTTCCTGTTTTTTTTTTTGTTAAATCTGACCTCACAGAATTGTACTAATCCTAATCCTTGGTTTACAACACAGTCTCATTGTTTCCCGCATAGCCCTCTTTCATATCTATCTGTCTGTCTATCCATTATCTAACTATCTCTATATCCACCTACCGATCAATTTATCCATTTATCTTTTTCCAGTAGGGATTTCCCTCTTAGGCACTACACATGAGAAATACTGTCTTATCCCTGGATCACAGCTTAACAGTTAATTGTCTGGCTTTGGCCTTCACTCTCTTCTCTGATGGCTGAAGGTGTCTTCCTGATGCTTTGGTAATAGCTTTCCTTATCTTCTGTCCCTGGCCTTGTAAATAATCATAAGAACAGCATCAGGAGAAACTAAGATGGCGGCTAGGTGAGACAGGGCGAAAAAAACACCTCCATGAAAAACACGAGATAAAAACCAGAGAGTGACCCAGAATACTGGTTACAGTGATGCGCCAGCTGGACGAGGTCTGCTAGATCCAAAGGGGCCATATACTTGGTGAAACCGGGAGTCTGCATTCTGAAATGAGTCAGTGAGCTGGCTGGAAGACCTGCAGCCGCGTGGCAGTCTGGGGAAGCCGGGGTTTGGCGTTTGAAGACCGACGGTTCTTTAAAAAAAAAAGAAATGAAAAAAGGGAAAACCCAGGAGCAGCTGCAGCAGTGATAGTGGGAACCACACAGTAAAACACAGCAAGAGGGGACTGAGCCGGCCTCTCGGTGTCTGGCTTGGAAGATAGCCCACTGCAGATACCCTTGGGGCTGGGGGAATGGAGGGGAGAGCCGGAAGCTGAAAGAAACCCTGTGGCTAGCAGCTGGCTCCCCAGAGGGCTGGATAAACTCCTGCCCGGGGCCATGCCCACAGCCCAGAGCCCCGCCAGTTGTCCCGGAGCTGGGAAGGAGGAACTGTGTGAGGAGGAGGGGGCTGAGACACCCCATTCGGTCATCTTTGCTTCAGGCTGAAAGCGAGCTGGCACAGCCTGGTGGCCTGGGGCTTCCCTTGAGGGACGGCATGCACTGGTGATGTAGCATGGCATTCCCTCGGCAGAGGTCCTGGAGGATTGCGGCTGGGAGGGGGGACCTGCTCGCAGAACTCAGGGACACTACGCTAAGTCCGGTGGTTTGTGGGACAGTGAGAGAGAGGGTCTGGGGCTGAAATGAAATGAAGGCTTAGACTGTTGCGGTAGCCTTGAATCTCTGGGAACCTGGGGGATTTGAATATTAACGTTGTCCTTCCTCCCTGGCCACCTGTACACACGTCCCACATTCAGGGCAGACGGCTCCAGCAACACACCCAAACTGAGTTCTCCAACTGAACCCCACAAGAATCATTTCCCAACACACTGCAGGGACAAGGTGGAGAACTGACTTGAGGGGTATAGGTGACTCACAGACGCCATCTCTGGTTAGTTAGAGAAAGTGTACGTCACCAAACTGTTTCTGAAAAATTAGATAGGTATTTTTTTTTACAACGTGAAAGAACCCTATCAAGCAAAGCAAATGCCAGGAGGCCAAAACCAACAGAAAATCTTAATGCATATGATAAAACCAGACGATATGGAGAATCCAACTCCAAACACACAAATCAAGATATCAGAAGAAACATTGTACCTCGCACAATTAATCAAAGAACTACAATCAAGGAATGAAAACATGGCAAAGGATTTAAAGGACATCAAGAAGACCATGGCCCAGGATATAAGTGACATAAAGAAGACCCTAGAAGAGCATAAAGAAGAAATTGCAAGAGTGAATAAAAAAATAGAAGATCTTACGGAAATAAAAGAAACTGTTGGCCAAATTAAAAAGACTCTGGATATTCACAATACAAGACTAGAGTAAGCTGAACAACATCTCAGTGTCCTAGAAGTCCACAGAACAGAAAATGAAAGAACAAAAGAAAGAATGGAGAAAAAAATCAAAAAAATCAAAATGGATCTCAGGGATACGATAGATAAAATAAAATGTCCAAACTTAAGACTCATGGTGTCCCAGAAGGGGAAGAGAAGGGTAAAGGTCTAGAAAGAGTATTCAAAGAAATTATTGGGGAAAACTTCCCCAACCTTCTACACAATATAAATACACAAAGCATAAATGCCCAGCAAACTCCAAATAGAATAAATCCAAATAAACCCACTCCAAGACATATTCTGATCAGACTGTCAAATACTGAAGAGAAGGAGCAAGTTCTGAAAGCAGCAAGAGAAAAGCAATTCACCACATACAAAGGAAACAACATAAGACTAAGTAGTGACTACTCAGCGGCCACCATGGAGGCGAGAAGGCAATGGCATGACATATTTAAAATTCTAAGAGAGAAAAATTTCCAGCCAAGAATACTTTATCCAGCAAAACTCTCTTTCAAATTTGAGGGAGAGCTTAAATTTTTCACAGACAAACAAATGCTGAGAGATTATGCCAATAAAAGACCTGCCCTACTTCAGATACTAAAGAGAGCCCTACCAACAGAAAAACAAAGAAAGGAGAAAGAGATAAAGAGAATTTTAACAGACATATATAGAACCTTACATCCCAAATCACCAGGACACTCATTTTTCTCCAGTGATCACGGATCTTTCTCCAGAAGGGACCATAAGCTGGGACATAAAACAAGCCTCAAGAAATTAAAAAAAAATTGAATATACTCAAAGCACATTCTCCAACCACAATGGAATACAAATAGAAGTCAATAATTTTTTAATTGTAACTCCACTATTTACTTCCTACATGATATAAAATACACAAACTCTAATGACAAATCAGTGGTTTTGAACTCAGTGTAAAATATGTAATTTTATACAACTATATAAAGGTGGGGGAATGGAGGAGTATAGGCACATAGTTTATGTGTCCTATTGAAGTGAAGGTGGTATCAAAGAAAAACAAGATTGATATGGATTTAAGAGGTTAATTTTAAGCCCCACAGTAAACACAAAGAAATTATCAGAGAATATAACCACAGAGATGAAATGTAGAGTTTGGGTTAAGAGAAATGGGGGAAGGGGCAATGGGGAGTTAAGAAATGAGTGTAGGGTTGCTGTTTGAGGTGAAGGGAAATTTCTAGTAATGGATGGTGGGAAAGAGCATTACAACATTCTAAATGTGATTAATCCCACTAATGGTAGGCTAGGGAGGGGGTAGAATGGGAAGATTTAGGCTGTATATATGTTTCCACAACTGGAAAAAAGAAAAGACAGAATAAATACATGCCAATTGAATGCCAAGGATGAACTTGGATGGGATTGGAGGATAGAGGACAGGTGGCTCAAAGAGACACAGTTGAGACATAAGGAAAAGGAAATATAGAATGTAAGCTTTGTATCATTGTTGAATCTCTTGTACTTCTTAGCTGTACTTAATGGGATTACATAAAAGAATGTTCTTGTTCATGGGAAGTGTATACATGAATTATAGTGGATGTTCAAGGATGTGTGCAGCTAGCTCTCATATGTTCAGAAGACAGAGCAATAGATGATGGATGATAGATAGGGAGGGTGGGGAAGAAATAGCGATGTGACAGCATGTTAAAGTTGGTGGATTGGGCTATCGGGGGAGGGGGGTAAGGGTATGATGGAATTCTGTGTATGGGGTTAGTATTGTTTTTGCAACTGTTCCTATAACTTTGAATTTATTTCAAAAAAAAAAAAAAGAAAGAACAGCATCAAACCCTCAGGTCAGTTCTCTCACAATAGGTAGGCAGCAACTACCCAAAGTAGGTCATAGAGAAGGGCTGGACAGGTGTCAACATTGTCCCAAGCGAATGTGTGGGCATATAGAGATCTAGATACCCAGGAACAAGCTGAAGTTCTAAGAATCAGAAGGTCAACAAGGTGGAGAAGTCAAGGCAAGAATAAAGTAAAAGGCAAGGTCATTCTAAAAGGTGGACACAGGCAGTAGAAACCACCCAGGTCTAATTCTAGGTCAAAGATTGTTTGCTTGCTGCCAGTTTTTTTTATCCCCCACTTCCTGCCTTATAAAGCATTGGTCTGAGAACTAGCCAGTTGTGGGGCAGTGCTGGTTGAGAAAAGGGTACAATGGCGCTCATATCCTGAGGGAGATTAGAATGGCAAATTATCTCGATCTCTCTATCTGGGTGATTGGAACAATCAGACAGGGCCTTTTCGTTTCCCCACTTGCTTTGGCACCCTGGATCAGCCTATCATGCAGTGTCACTGGCCAACTTCAGCTGATCCCCCAAATAACCCTCCTGCCAGTGGCTGTCTTCCTATTCCTTCCAGACCTGTTTTGCATGCTAAATGATTGGATGAATTCACACCGTATGGGGTGTACAGAGATAGGCAAGCTGGAGGTGTGCAATAGCTGAATGGAGTAAAAATTATATAGACTGATAATCATAATTTGCAAAGAAAGAGCATGTCCTATCACAGAATGTGGTTGTACAAATGCTAGCTGGGAAGCTGTTTCAGTTTGCCCAGTGTGATTGGTCTCTGAGTGACTGAGAACTATCAGACTGAAGAGGAACAGTTTATTGGCTGCAAACTCTCTGGTGCTTATGCACCCTCAAGGGATTATTTCTAACTCATAAGTCCAGGAACAGCTGCTTGTGTCCACCAGGTAATAACCATACATTTCATTCAGTCTATCCCTGATATAGTAATTTACCCCATTGCCCACTGGCGTCTTGATGTTGCTGGGATATCTTAGTTTCCCACTCTTTTCACTTTGGGTTACAGAAAGATACAAGAGTCATAAAGAATCACAAAATTCTTCACCTTATTTTCTGGGGGAAGCTAGTTGGTACGACTAGCCTTTTCCAAGGCCTCACCTTTGTCTTACAATGCATAGTTCACTTACCAATGCTACTGTAAGATGCTTGGGGTGGGTGGAGAGGACTTGCTTTCACTGCAGGGTACTGAGGAATTACATCTGTTTATATTTTTTCTTAACCTGTTCTAAAAACTAAACTTAGTATATGGTTTATTCAGCTTATAGTAATGAGAAACACATCTGTAATACGCCAACACCATGACCTGTTTACATGCAGGAGACAGAGAAATCTAGGATGGGTCAAGACCTACAAGTTGAGCCAGAGGTTGCAAATTCAGATGTCTCTAAGGATCAGAAGCACAAAATAAGAGAACCAGGTTGAGATTTACACAATAGGGAATGGTGGGGATTGTGGTGAGCCAGGGAGGGCATGCTCCTAAAGGCATTCAAACAGAATTTTTCCAACTTTTTATTGAAAAAAACTTCAAACATACAATGAAGTTGAAAGAATAGCATCATGAACACCTGTATATCATCTACCTCTTAAACCCAACAATTGTTAATATTTTACATATTTATCATGTCTCTCTCTATACATATGCACGTGTGATGTTTTTTTCTGAACAATTTCAAATTTAAAAAGCAACAATAACTGTGCTGTTTAAACAAAACACAGCTGCCAGAAGATTTGACCCAAGTCCTGTTAATTTGTGACCACTGAGGAAGGGCTAGTATGTGGGGCATAGATTAGGAAGGGGTGCCAGGAGGAAGTCCTGGTAGTCCCATTAATATACCAGAGAGATCTGACATGGAACAAAGGGTGGGCTAGCAGAAACAGGTGACTTTGCGTTTCTGAAAAGCCTTTTTAGATCTGCTAGGGTTCTTCTTTCCCTTTTCTGTTTCCTTTGTGTTTTTATGAAATATATCATACATATAAAAGAGTAAATATAAAGTAAATGTACAGTTGAGAGAATAATACTGAGAATATGTGTGTATCCATCACCCAGCTTAAGAAATTGTATTTTACCAGGCCCTTGCATGTTTCTTCCTGATCACATTCCCCTCTCCCCTCCCCCACTATGGGTAATGGGTAATCACTATATTGATGTGTTTATCTATCATTCCTTTGCTTTTATTTTCTTCCTAAATAAGATATTGTTTGGTTTGCCTGCTTTTGACCTATGCATGTATGTGTGTGTATGTGCATATTATGTATTCTTCTGTGACTTCATTGTTTTCACTCAAAACCAAGAATTTGAGATTCATCCTTGACACATGTTGCTCTGCTTCTCATATTCCTATGTATGAACACGGATATACCACAGTTTATTCGTCAGTGCTCTTGCGTATGGACATTTAGGTTGTTTCTCACTTTTTTTTTTTTTTTGCTAGTCTGAACCATGCTTCTAGGACAGTTCTTTTTTTTTAATGCAATTTTATTGGGATATACTCACACACGATATAATCCATTCAAGGAACATAATCAATGGCTCACAGTATCATCACATAGCTGTGCATTCATCACGATAATCAATTTTTGAACATTTTCATTACCACACACAAAAAAGAATAAGAATAAAAATTAAAGTAAAGAACACCCAAACATCCCATACCCACATCTTTCCCTATTGTTCATTTATGTTTTGTCCTAATTTTTCTATTCATCTTTCCATATACTGTATAAAGGGAGTGGGAGCCACAAAGTTGTCACAATCACAGAGTCACACAGTGTAAGTGATATAGCTATACAATCGTTTTCAAGAATCAAGGATACTGAGTTGCAGTTCAACAGTTTCAGGTATTTCTTTCTAGCTATTCCAATACACTAAAAACCA
The DNA here is from genome assembly GCF_015220235.1 of Choloepus didactylus. Classification (NCBI taxonomy): domain Eukaryota; kingdom Metazoa; phylum Chordata; class Mammalia; order Pilosa; family Megalonychidae; genus Choloepus; species Choloepus didactylus. The sequence continues at coordinate 73,654,278 of NC_051334.1, read as the reverse complement.
AAAAGGAATATCTATATAATACATAAGAATAAGCTCCAGAATGACTTCTCGACTCTATCTGAAATCTCTCAGCCACTGAAATTTTATTTTGTTTCATTTCTTTTCCCCTTTTTGGTCAAGAAGATTTCCTCAATCACATGATGCCAGGGCCAGGAGACTTACACCCCTGGGAGTAAGACAATTTTTATACATGTCTTCTGGTGCTCATGTGCAAAAATTTCTCTAGGACATATACCTAAGAGTGGAATTGCTGGATCACAGGGTCTGTGCATATTCAGTTTTACTAGGAAATGCTAGATTGTTTTCCAAATTTGATTTTATCTATATACACTCACCAGAGTGTGAGAGTTCACATTGGTCTATATCCTCTCTAACACTTGGCTTTAATTGAATTTTTATTTTTTGTCAGTCAGCTTACTATGAAATGGCCCCTTGTGGTGGTTTTAATTTGCATTTTAAAAAAAAGTATGGGCCATACTTCTTCTGGAAAAATACCTGTTACGTCTTTTGCCCATTTTTCTATCGGTTGTCTTTCTCTTTCTTTTAACCTGTGGGAGCTCTGGTTCTTCCTTTTTTTTTTTTTTTTTTTCATCTGTAGAGTACCTATCTCATAGAGTTGTTGTGAAGATTAAATGAGTTAATATTGTAAAGTACTTAGAATGGTGCCTGACTCAGAGTAACTGATATATACATTTCAATAGACTGCTCCTCAAGGGCAGGGGTAATTTTGGTTTTGTTTGCAATGCCCACATAGTAGGTGCTCAATAATATTTGCTGAGTAGATGATCATCCTACTAGCTTGCAACTTGTCTTTTAACTTCTTTTACAGATTTTTTAATGCAATTGTATTGAGATATATTCACACACCAAACAACCCATCTAAAATATGCAATCAATGGCTTACAGTATCATCACATAGTTGTGCATTCATCACCACAATTTTAGGACATTTTCATTACTCCAAAAAAAAAAGAGAAAAAAGAAAACCCAAATCCTCTCATACCTCTTACATCCCCCACCCCCATTATTGACCCCTAGCATTGGTGTGGTACATTTATTACTACTGATGAAAGAATATTAAGATATTACTGTTAACTATAGTCCATAGTTTGCAGTAGGTACATTTTCCCCACATACCATGCTATTATTGACTCCTTGTAATAGGGTCATACATTTGTCCTAGTTCATGAAAGAACTTTTTAATATTTGTACAGTTAATCATGGACATTGTCCATTACAAGATTCACTGTGTCATGTATTACCATGTTTTAACCTCCAGCTTTCCTTCTGGTGACATCATGACTCTAGACTTCCTCTTTCTACCACATTCAGCCACAATTCAGCACTGTTAATTATACTCAAAATAATGTGCTACTGTCACCTCTGTCCATTTCCAAAAGATTAAGGTTGACCTAGTTAAAAATTCTGCACATACTAAGCAACTGCTTCCCATTCTGTAGCCTCATTCTATTTCCTGGTAACCTATATTCTAGATTTTATGTCTATAAGTTTACAGAGAATTAGTTCATATTAGTGAGATCACAAAATATTTGTCCTTTTGTGTCTGACTTATTTCACGCAACATAATGTCTTCAAGGTTCATCCATGTTGTCACATGCTTCAGGACTTCATTTCTTCTTACTGATGAATAATAATTCATCATATGTATATACCACATTTTATTTGTATGGATATAAGTTCTTAATTTTAATGTCGTTGAGTTTATCAATCCTTTTCTTTAAGGTTTTTACTTTTTGTGTGTTAAGAAATCCTTCCCCACCCTGAGGGGGCAGGGATGCAAAAAAAAAGCGGATTTACTTAGCTACAGAAAGCTTGAAAATCTCCACAGAAGTAGACCTGAGTGCTTATTGGTCTGTAAAGGGGCTGGGCTAAGCCTCTGAGCTCTTCAGGCTCTTTCTCTCATGTTTTCAGTCACAGGACTGAGTTTTGCATCCTAGCTCTCCTTGCCATTGCCGTCTCATGTTTTCTCTAGCCAAGACTCCTTGAAGTAAAGTATGAATAGAAGGACTTGAGTGAAATATGTCTTACATTTATTCATTCAAAAATATTTATTGTGTGCCAACTATGTTTCATACACTGCTCTATGTGCTGGGGTTACAGCAGTGAACAAGGCAAAGTCTCTTCCCTTTTGATTCTCACATTCCAGGAGGGGCAGATAATAATAAACACATAAATATGTAATATAATGCCAAGTGGTGATACATTCTGTGAAGTAAAATAAATCGGAGTAAGGGGTATGGGGAGTGGGTTACAATTTTAGATAGATTTACTCAGGGAAGTTCTCTCTGAGTATTCATCTAAAGGGGGCAAGGGAGTGAGTCATGTGGTTATCTAGGGGAAAGGTCATTCCAAACATAAGTAACAGCAGGTGAAAAGGCCCTGAGACAGGAGCAGGCTTAACTTGTTCAAGGAACATGAAGTAGGCCAGTGTGGCTCGAGTGGAGTGAGAAGGAAGTAGAAAAAAATAGGAGTGGGGTAGAGAGGTGGTGGTGGGGCTAGCCATGGAAAGTCTATGAGAAAATAAATTATCTTGGGTCATCAGTGACTTTGTGTTGGGAGGAAGCAAGGCCTAGGGCTGGTTTCCTATTTTGGTCTTCTGGTCTCTGGTTTTGCTTGATCTCCAGCCACAATTACCAGAGCATGTTAGAGATAGAAAGATTTGTATTGGTTAGGATGTAGATTCAGATCATGTGACAGAGATCCAAAATAAAATGTGGCTTAAATACGATAAAGATTTATTTCTCTCTCCAGTAAGTGTCTGAGCTGCTCTGGCAACTCTGCTCAATGAGATTGCCAGGGTCCCAGGCCCCTCCATCTCTAGGATGTTGTCCTCATTTGCATGGCCGAAGATGGCTCATCACCATGTCTCCCTGGACAAGTGTAGTATCCTCTTCATGGTCTCTGTGCTTTCATACTTGCCTTTTTAAAGTTTATTTTTCACAAGGCAGCTAGAGGAATGCTTCTAAAGTATAAGTCAGATTTTGCCATCCCCCTACTCAAACCTCCCAAATGATGAGGAAGCTCTCGAGACACTGAAATGAAGAGATGTCCAGGATACATTTAAGTGAAAAAAGAAAGATGCAGAATAGCATATACAGAAATGCTACCTTTTGTGTAAAAAGGAGGGACTGCAAATATATATGAGCTTCTATTTGCAAAAAAGGAAAGGAAAAACCCAAATTAATAAAAATGATTATCTATAGGGAGAGGAAGGAATAGGGTAGAAGGGGTAGAGTTGGAAGTGGGACTTATCTGAATATACTGTATTACGCATGCTCTGGTAAGTGTAGAAGGAATGTTAGAAATAGAAAAACATTATTGAATAACCTCTGGAGAAATGTTTGACTCAGGCAATGATGATCATTGAATGCTAAAACCATGAGGTGAAAAGTTGACGTGGAATGTTACAATGAAAGGATCAGGCTGTCACCACGTGCGTTTTCTGATCAGTCTTAGAACCACCACAAATGGGACAACTTCAGTGTTAAGTGCCAGCCAATATGATGCAACATGGAGTACACAGCACCACGTATAAATCTTCTTGCACTCCAATGTTGAAACTGAGTCTAAACAAGCTTCTGGCTAACTTCTGGTTTATAGGAAATAGGAGGAATAAAGTAACAAGTTACCAAGAGGAGGAAAACAGACAAATCCAGCGTAAGAGACTTTCTACAGGGCAATTGACCTAGCTCCATCAAGAAGCCAATGGTATGAAAAGAGTGGAGCAGGAAAGAGAAAGGACTTGTCTAGATGAAAATAACTTAGGGGATATCATAAAACAACTGTTTAAAAAACCATTTTTAAGAACTTTGGCAATGGACTGAGTACTAGATGACACCAAGAAATTATTGTTAATTTTGTTGGAGGTGATGATGGCTTTATTGTTACGTGAGAAAATGGCCATATTTTTTCAATGTGACAGATATAAGGGTGAGAATTTCTTTAAAATACTTCAGCAAACAAAAAGAAAAAAGAAAAGATGGAATAGTTGAAGCAAGTGGCAATATCTTGATAATTATCAAATTGTGATGAGTTTATGGAAGTTCATTTTACTACTCCCTCTACTTTTGTGTATGTTTGGAATTGTTCATAATAAAAAGATTTTAAATTCTCCAACAACTCCTTATGTCACCTAGAATAAAATCCAAAGTCATCACCTCGGTTAATGAGGTCCCACTTGATTGAGTCCCCGTCTATCTCTCTCACCTCATCTTCCATTCTCTCTCTTGCTGATTCCACTCCAATGATTTACCAGGCCACCGTGCTGTTCCCTGAACAAGCCAAGCAGATTCCCCCTCAGGGCTTTTGTCCTTGTTGCTCTCTCTTCTTGGACTGTTCTTCCCCTGATATTGGCATGGTTGACCCCCTGACTTCATTCGGGTCTCTGTTCAAATAACACCTTACCAGCAAAGACCTCCCTCACCAAGATTGCTGAAATATGACTGTTCATCACACACTGAATGCTTATTGGCTTGATTTTTCTTCATGGAACTTATTGTCTGCCTCTACCAACTAGAATGAAGCTCTGTGAGAGCAGGGTCCTTTTTTATTCAGTACGGTGACCCTGACATCTAGAACATAGTAGGAACTCCATGAACAGTTGTTACAATGATGAAAAGATAGTGTAGTGAGAGCTTGAAAGCACTGAGTGAGGTGGGTCATACAGCAATTCAGGCTGACACATTTGCTCAACTGCTAATCCTCTATGAACAATGTGTACTGTAATGACCTGTACATGTCACATGGTGTGAGAGATCTTGGGGATAAAAAATGAGGCATCTCTCAGACTCTGCTTGTCTTTAGGGAGGACTTGTTTGCACAGATGCTTTGGGGCTGTGTTCCTTGGCTTGCTGCCATGCAGTTTGGTTCATAAAGGGGGTGGAGTCCCCTAGAGTGACTGCTCTGTTTTCTGACTCACCAGTTTCTTGAGCTCTGTTTTCTTCAGGTTACTGAGGAAAAGAAAGGAAAACTGGTTATTGAGAAAAAGTTCCACTGGGTCCTGGGAGCCAGAGATTAGGTCCTAAAAAGGTTCTTTTAGTTCTTCCTCAGACATTACCCCTTGAGACTGTGGTGGCTTGTGTTGTGGAGGCCCAGAAAGGATGGGTTCTCTGTGATATCCTTGGACCTAAGAGCAGCAGTTGAGTCTGATGGTCTCTTCCCTCCCTCCAACAGGGAATGCCCCCATGTATTTTCCCTCCAAACCCTCCACTGTTCCTCTTAATACTTTCCTGTTATGCAGCCACAGGATAGGAGTGAGCTTGGACCTGCAGCAACTGAGGGAAGCCTGTTGAGGGGTGCCTGGGCAGATCCCCATGAAATTCTTTTTAGCTCAAAAAATTTTGAGGGACTTGGCCACTGATTTTGGTGTACACTTGTATAATAATGTTGTTTCATTGAGTTGGGGTCCTGCATTGGCCTACAAAGCCCCAGGGCCAAGGAGAAGACCTTGTAGGGCCTAAGGAGGGCCCTTGATTTTTCTCCTGAGGGATGAGGCCATGAGGGAACCGCAGGCAGAGATAGTCTAAATCCTAAGCTCATTTTCTGAGGTGCCCTATATTTGCTTCTACTATTTTTATGGTTTGATGATTTAAATGAAACTCTTTCATCTCACTGGATTATATTTAGGTATATGGTATGAGATGATGTTATAGCCCTTCCCCCCAAATAACTAGCTTACTTCCCCTTAACACCATTTATTGAACAATCCACTCTTTCCCTGTTTACGTGAGAGGCTTTCCTTATCCTGAGTTCAGTTTTTATACTTATTAGGGTCTGTTTCTGGGCTCTCTATTCTGTTATCGACCTATGTATCTATTTTTTGTACCAGTACTGCTCTATTTTAATATTTGAATATTTATAATGTGTTTTAACACCTACTCATGCTAGTTCCTCCTCATTACTCTCAGTTTGCAAAAATTTCCTGGTTATTTTTGACTATTTATTCTTTCAGGTGAATTTTAGAATAACTTTCTCAAGTTCCAAACAAAATCCTATTAGGATTTTAATTGGAAGTGCATTAAACATTCAATTTAATTTGGATATAATTAGTATCTGCACATTTTGCTTTCTCCTCAAGGAACATGGTATATCTTTCCATTTATTGATGTATTCCTTTGTATGTCTCAATCTCAATAAATTTTTGTAGATCTTTTCCCACTACATTTTCTACTTGGTTATTATTGGCATACAGGAAAAACTAATTTTTGTATACATTATCTTGTATTTAGCCACTTTGCTGAGCTGTCTTATCAATTCTAACAATTTTAAGTTTATTCTCTTGAGTTTTTAAAGTAAATAGCCATATTGTTTGCAAATAACTTATAACCTATTTGTTCCTGGACAGAGTTCAGGTACTAAGCTGTCATAAGGTAAACTCTCATATCCTATTGGTGCAATATAATACATTGTAATTTGCTCCTGAAGAAAGTAAAATCCAAAGATATTCTTTTAAAAAACCCTTTACTAATGATATCAAACTAAATAGAAAGCCTGTATTATAAATGCTTTTTTGGTGGGGTTATTTTCCCTATGGGCTGGACTGTCTAAGATGCCTTAAAATACAAATCCATTGTGAATATACTAAAAAAATCCCATTAAACTGTACACTTTAAAAGGGTGACTCTTATGGTATATGAATTATATCTCAGTTTAAAAGAAGAATAAATAAATTCAAGTCCTCAATTTGCAATGAAGATGACGTATTTTTCCTCTTAATATTCCTCCAATGAACATAGGCATTGTTTATACTCTCAGAACCTTTCTAGTGCATTTTAAATGGAAAGTTTCTGTTGTCAAACAGATGTGCAGCCAGACATGAAAAGTATTTGAAGCCAGGCAATTTCTATGGCAACTCTAACAGTGATCCCTTGCTTTCCTGTTTCCATAAAATCTTTATGGCTGAGCTCCTTTGAGAATTTGACAATTCAACCACCTTTGCTTTATAGTCAGGCCTTGATTTGTATATCTTGGCAATGTAGATTTGTGATGGCATTAAATTACAAAAAGTCCTGTTGCATTGACATTAAACACCTGTTCACAAGTAGTAGCCTTCTTCAGTGATTTCGGTTAACTTTGCTAGGGACTTTCAGATCCCTCTTGCCCCAATTCTGATGTTACAGCAATCAGTTATTTTCCTGTAGCTGTTAATCCAGAAGTATACTTTATTCAGGATAAAATGTCTTCCTTTGATATCCACCCCTGCCTAGTTTTTGTGTTCTGAAGAAAGAATGTTTGTGCCAATATAGTTCTTGGCTCATTATTCATTGATGGAGTCAAAAGTCAGAATATCCAGATTTCATTTCCAAGTTACAGGTTTTCTTGATTTTTTTTTACTGATTGGCATTTTTTTTTCTCATACATTGGGGAGAGTACAATTTTTGAAATTTGAAGAAATTTGACCAAAACAAGTGAAAAGTGTTGTAAAGGGGATCAGATTATGTCAGTCCCCCGTTCAAAACTATTCAGTGCTTTCCCATCTAATTCAGGATAGCAACCAAATTTTCCTATGATCTTACAAGATCTTATATAACATGAATCCATGCCTATCTCTCCTACTCCCCTTCTTACCATTCGTCCCCTTGCTTGCTCCAGACCTCAGTTTATTATCGATTCATGTTGCATCAGTGTGAAGAGGAGTTTTGGGTGTCACTGTGGGGATTTTAATTGTGATAGGAAAAGGGTCACTTCTAAACATAATTTTGTTTAGAATTCTTTCCCATATTTATCCTTCTCATTCTTGTTTCACCTGTTATTACCTTGGCCAGGACTTTGAAATTAGTAGTAAATGACTATGTCGATAAGGGACATTCTTGGTTTGTCTCTCATTTCCGTGGAAATGTCTCTAGGGTATCTTCATTAATGTTGTTGGCTATTTGTTTGAGATAGATACCATTTAGATGTTCTAGAAATATCTTCTGTTACTAGTTTTTAAAGCATTTTAAATCAGGAATGGACATACTTTCTTAGCATGTAGTAAGACATTTGTACAGATAGATGCCATTTAGATGTTATAGAAATATCTTCTATTACAAGTTCTTTTTAAACTTTTTTTAAATTCAGTTTTATTGAGGTATATTCACATACCATACAATCATCCATGGTGTCCCCATTTTTCTACTCATCTGTCCAAACACTGGATAAAGGGAGTGTGAGCCACAAGGTTTTCACAATAACACAGTCACACCATGTAAGCTACATAGTTATGCAATCATCTTCAAGAATCAAGGCTACTGGGTTACAGTTCAACAGTTTCAGGTATTTCCTTCTAGCTATTCCAAAACACTAAAAACTAAGAAGGGATATCTATATAGTACATAAGAATGCCCTCCAGAGGGACCGCTTGACTCCATTTGAAATCTTTCAGTCACTGAAACTTTATTTTGCTTCATTTCTCTTCCCCCTTTCTTTGGTAAAGAAGTTTCTCTCAATCCCACAATGCCGGGTCCAGGCTCCTCAGGAGTCATGTCCTGCATTGCCAGGGAGATTTACATGGGAGTCAGGTCCCATGTAGGAGGGAGGGCAGTGAGTTCACCTGACAAGGTGGCTTAGTTGGAGAGAGAGGGACACATCCGAGCAATAAAGAGGCACTCAGGGGGAGACTATTAGGTACAATTATAAGCAAGTTTAGCCTCTCCTTTGTAGTAACAAGCTTCATAGGGGTAAGCCCCAAGACAGAGGGCTCGGCACACCAAGTTGTCAATTCTCAACATTTGTGAGAACATCAGCAACAATCCAGGTGAGAAAGTCTAACACTTCAGCATTGCCCCCAGCTCCTCAGGAGGGGACAGCATATATATTTTTATTCTCCACCCAAATTACTTTGGGATGTGTTGCTATTTCATTCCAACCTATAGAGACCTACCATATCTCACTTCCTATTCAAAGTTCCATGTAATTGTGGTGTTTGAACAAACTGACTGCAGAAGTTACACTGTTTATAAAATATAGATTCTGCACCAAATAAACATCTCTTCCCTTGATCTCACATGGAAGTTGAGGTTTTAACACAGTCAGTTTCAACCTTTACCCTTTGGCCCCACTTGCCCTAGTCTTAACCAAATCTGTTTCGTTCATATCTCTAAGTGAAGTTGGGGCTCTTTTTCAGCTTTTTTTTTTTAACAGTTGCTGTATGCATTAATACTGACATTCATATCTGCCAAGCTCTAGCTCTGAGTTTCAGGCGTAACAGGTACCCAGTGTTCTAAAGACCAATCAGGTTATACATTAAGGGATCAACATCTCAGAGTTTGGAGATAGCCATTACAATTCAGGAATAGATTTGACTGCTCAAAGAGCTTACAATCTAGGGACCACTACAATAATCATTCCCCTGTTAGGCTGTGCTCTGAGATTCAATTATAAGTTTACACATTTTAGATAGTCCATATTGGTGAGGCATTATAGTGTTTCCATTTGTTTCTGGCGTACTTCATGCAACATGCTGTCTACAGGATCCAGTCACCTCCTTGTGTGTCTCACAGCTTAACTCCTTCTCACAGTTGCTCAATATTCCATTGCATGCATACACCACAGTTTACCATTCTGTTCCTCAGTGTACCCTTAGGCCACCTCCACCCATTGCAAATCATGAATACTGCCTCTATAAACACCAGTGTGCCAATGTCCATTCATGTCTCTGCTCTCAGATCTTCCAAGTACATATCCCATAATGAGGTTGCAGGACCTTATGGCCCCCACATACTTAGCTTCATGTGGAACCACCCCACTGCCCTCCAGAAAGGCTATACCATTCTGCCTCCTAACCGACAGTAAATACATAAATCCCTCTCTCCATGTTTTCACCAGGACTTTTATCCCTGTTTATATTTTTTCCATACAATTTTAGAGAGCTGTATTTACATACCATTTAATTATCCACAGTGTACAATCAGTTGTTCATGGTATCATCATACAGTTGTGCATTTATCTCCACATTCAGCACTTGAATATATTGATTACTATGAAAAAAAAGTTTTTTTAACAAATAATAAAAAAGATAATAAAAAGAAAAATAAAATATCATACAATGCAATATAGTAGGGTCAGACAACAACACCACTATCAAGAATCCCATATCCCTCCCTTATATCCCCCTCTCATACACATCTAGGTTTGGCGTATTGCCTTTGTTACATTTAATGGAAACATATTACAATGTTACTGTGGACCATAGACTCCAGTTTGCTTTGATTATATCCCCTTTCCAACACCCTGCATGTTTGACATTCATTTTTTCTCCCACATGCAAGAACAGTTTTATATTTGTACATTTAGTCACAATCTTTGATCACTCCCTTTTTGCTTAAATAGTCCCAGTCTTTATCTTCTATCTTTACCTCAGGTGTCACTCATGCCCCTAGGTCACCTCTTCCAGCTTTACTCACAGATATCTTTGTTCAGTGTAGTTACAATATTGTGCTACCATCACACAGTATTATGCTATCTATTTCTGGATCTATACAATCAATCCTGCTGAACAATCTGTAGTCCTTCAGCATCAAATGCCTGAACTCTACCCTCTTTATATCTGCTGGTAGCCTGTGTTATCAGCTTTGAACTCTCAAAGTTTGCTCATTAATGTTAGATAATTTTAGAGAAACCATTTTTCCTTTGCTTTTGGCTAACGTCACTCAGTATAATGGCCCCAAGTCTCCTCCATGTTATTATATGTTCCATGTCTTTGTTCTGTATTACAGCTGCATAGTACTCCATTTTGTGTATGTACCACAGTTTGTTTCTCCACTCATCCACTGATGGAAATTTGGGCTGTTTCCATCTCTTGGCTATTGTGAATAATGCTGTGATAAACATCAGTTTACAAATGTCCATTCATGTCTTAACTTTCAGCTCCTCTGAGTATATACCTTGTAATGGAATAGCTTGGTCATATGGCAAATCTAAACTTAGCTTCCTGAGGAACTGCTACACTGTCTTCCAGAGTGGTTGCACCTTTCTATATTCCCACCAAAAGTGAATAATTGTGCCTCTTTTTCATCATCCTCTCCTGCATATTTAATTTTCTGTTTTTTGGATAATGGCCATTCTGGTAGGTTTGAGATGATATCTCATTGTGGTTTTGATGTGCATTTCCCTAATAGCCAGTGAAGTTGGGCATATTTTTATATGTTTTTTAGCCA
>NC_051334.1:72643346-72749271 GCF_015220235.1 Choloepus didactylus | reverse complement strand
ATGCATTACCTTGGACACTTTATGGCCTTAAGACTGTAACTGTGTAACCAAATAAACCCCCTTTTATAAAAGCCAATCCATTTCTGGTATTTTGCATCCTGGCAGCATTAGCAAACTAGGACACAAATCTACAGTAATCAAACACTGTGGTAGTGGCACAAGGACAGACATATAAACCAATGGAATAGAATTGGCAGTTCAGAAATAAACCCACAAATCTACAGTCAACTGATTTTTGACGAGGGTTCCAAGTCCACTCAATGAGGGGAAAAACAGCCTCTTCAACAATTAGTGCTAGGAAATATAGATGTACACATGCAAAATAATGAAAGTGGACCCCTAGCTCATCCCATATACTAATTCACTCAAAAAGGATCAATGACCTAAGTATAAGAGCTAAAATTATAAAAACCTTAGAAGAAAACATAAGAAACTATCTTCAAAACCTTGCATTAGGCATTGGATATGTAGACTTGACACCAAAAGCACAGAAACGAAAACAAAAATAGATAGATGGACTTTATCAAACTTAGAAACTTTTCTGCATCATAGGACATTATCAAGAAAGTGAAAAGACAGCTTACAGAATTGTAGAAAATCTTTGGAAACCATATATCTGATAAGGGTTTAATATCCAGAATATATAAAGATTCCTATAACTTAACAACAAAAAGACAAACAGTCCAATTAAGAAGTGGGCAAAAACGCAGGATATGACCCCCAGGAATGAATTGGAACCTGGCATTGTGGGAATGAGAATATCTTCCCAACCAAAAGGGGGATGCAAAATGAGACGAAATAGTTTCAGTGGCTGAGAGATTTCAAATGGAGTCGAGAGGTCACTCTGGTGGACATTCTTATGCACTATATAGATAACACCTCTTAGGCTTTAATGTATTGGAATAGCTAGAAGTAAATACCTGAAACTATCAAACTCCAATCCAGCAGTCTGGACTCCTGAAGACAACTGTATAACAATGTAGCTTACAAGTGGTGACAGGGTGATTGTGAAAACCTTCTGGATCACACTCCCTTTATCCAGTGTATGGATGGATGAGTAGAAAAATGGAACATAAACTAAATGAAAAATGGGGTGGGATGAGGGGGATGATTTGGGTGTTCTTTTTTACTTTTATTTTTTATTCTTATTCTGATTCTTTCTGATGTAAGGAAAATGTTCAGAAATAGATCTTGGTGATGAATGCATAACTATAGGATCATACTGTGAATGGTTGATTGTACACCATGGATGACTGTATGGTATGTGAATGCATTTCAATAAAACTGAATTTAATTTAAAAAAAGTGGGCAAAGGTCAGACTTCAATTAGAGATATGAAAGAAGCAGATCTGGTTAAGATAAAGGCAAATCAGGCCAAAGAGTCTTCCCCTGAGTGCCTCTTTGTTGCTCAAATGTGGCCCTCTCTCTCTCTAACTAAGCCACCTTGGCAGGTGATCTCACTGCCCTCCCCACTACATGAGACCTGACTCCCAGGTGTGTAAATCTCCCTGGCAATGCAGGATATGACTCCCAGGGATGAATCTGGACCTGGCATCATGGGATTGAGAACATCTTCTTGACCAAAAGGGGAATGTGAAAGGAAATGAAATAAGCTTCAGTAGCAGAGAGATTCCAAAAGGAGCCAAGAGGTCACTCTGGTGGGCACTCTTACGCACACTTTAGACAACCCTTTTTAGGTTCTAAAGAATTGGGGTAGCTGGTGGTGGATACCTGAAACTATCAAACTGCAACCCAGAACCCATGAATCTCGAAGACAGTTGTATAAAAATGTAGCTTATGAGGGATGACAATGGGATTGGGAAAGCCATAAGGACCACACTCCACTTTGTCTAGTTTATGGATGGATGAGTAGAAAAATAGGGGAAGGAAACAAACAGACAAAGGTACCCAGTGTTCTTTTTTACTTCAATTGCTCTTTTTCACTCTAATTATTATTCTTGTTATTTTTGTGTGTGTGCTAATGAAGGTGTCAGGAATTGATTTAGGTGATGAATGTACAACTATGTAATGGTACTGTGAACAACCAAATGTACGATTTGTTTTGTATGCCTGCATGGTATGTGAATATATCTCAATAAAATGAAGATTTAAAAAAAATGAAATGAAATAAAACTTCAGTGGCTGAGAGATTTCAAATGGAGTTGAGAGGTCACTCTGGTGGACATTCTTATGCACTATACAGATAACACATTTTAGGTTTTAACATATTGGAATAGCTAGAAGTAAATACCTGAAACTATCAAACTCCAACCCAGTAGCCTGGACTCCTGAAGACAATTGTATAACAATGTAACTTACAAGGGGTAACAGTGTGATTGTGAAAACCTTGTGGATCACACTCCCTTTATCTAGTGTATGGATGGATGTGTAGAAAATGGGGACAAAAACTAAAATGAAAAATACGGTGGGATGGGGGGGATGATTTGGGTGTTCTTTTTTATTCTTATTTTTTATTCTTATTCTGATTCTTTCTGTTATGAGGAAAATGTTCAAAAATAGATTGAGGTGATGAATGCACAGCCAAATGATGGTACTGTGAACAGTCGATTTACACCATGGATGACTGTATGTTATGTGAATAGATCTCAATAAAACTGAATTTTTTAAAAAGTGGGCAAAGGACTTGATTAAACATTTCTTCAAGGAAAAGATACAAATGACCAGTAAGCACATGAAAAGATGCTCAACATCATTAGCCATTAAGGAAATGCAAATCAAAATCACAATGAGTTACCTCTTTACATCCACTAGGATGGCCACTATTGAAAAAAAAACGGAAAATATGTTTTGGCAAGAATGCGGAGAAATAGGAACCCTGGTACATAGTTGATGGGAATGTAAAATTGGGCACCCACTGTGGAAAATAGTTTGGCTGTTCCTCAAAAAGATAAACATACAATTACCTTATGAACCGTGAATCCCACTTTTAAGTATATATCCAAAAGAACTGAAAGTGCAGACTTGGGCAGATATTTGTATACCAATGTTCATAGTATCACTTTCACAAAAGCCAAAAGGTGAGAGCAACCAAAGATGAACAGATAAAAAAGATATGATATATACATACAATGGAATAATATTCAGCCCCAAAAGGAAGTGAAGTTCTGGTACGTGATATAAAATGGATGACCTTGAAGACAACACGTTGAGTATAATACACCAGACACAAAAGACAATTATTGTATCATTTAACTTATATGAAATATCTAGAACTTGCAAATTCATAGAGATCGAAAATAGATTACAAGTTACCAGGGGTGGGAAAAGGGGGAATATGGGAAGTTAATGCTTAACGGGTACAGTTTCTGTTTGGGGTGATGGGGAAGTTTTGATAACGGATGGTCATGATGGTAGCAAAACATTGTGAATGTAATTAATACACTGAATTGTGTTCTTGGAAGTGGTTAAAATGGGAAATTGTACATTGTCTATACGTTACCACAATAAATAAGAATCACAGAAATACATATTAGAAGGAAATACACTATAACATTAAAAGTGTCTCTGGGATTTTTTTCCTGTTATACTTCTATTTTCCAACATTTCTCAAAGACCTTTTTTTTTTTGGTAATTGGAAAAAAAGGTATTTTAAAAAATATTTTGAGTCTATAATAATTCAGAAGTATTAACTTGGTTGGATGTTTAGGTTGAACTCAACACTGAACAGACAGGCTCACCTTTCATAGATCACCCAGGGAGCCACTGCTATCTCCATACAACCAAATAAAAAGACAGGAAACATTGGCAACATCTGCCACCACCAAATTCCCCCCCTCCAAAGCAGAACTTGATGGTTTGGCACTTCCTTCTACCTGAAGAGAAGACTAGCAGTCCAGCGGCATGCGTTCACCGAAACCCAGGCATGGGAAATGGATCCCCAAACCCCAGTCCTGGCCTCAGCAGGCTCTACTCACCGCATTCTTTTTCCCCTCCAGCTCTGCCAGTATAGTACTGGGCCAGTTTAGGGGACATTCTCCCCTCCTGCCCAGGTTGATCCCTCCAGCAGACTGGAGCTGAACATATAACAGTGATAACATCCCTCCAGGCAGATGGAAGAAGGCAGGAGGAACCCAGCCTCTCCCATCTCCTTTGCAGACGTCTGCAGGTACAGGAAGGGGCCAACACCTCCTTTCTTCATTCCTGTCCTCCTATCAATATCCCAGGAGGACACTTCTGATTGTCACTGGGTCTCAAGGGCAAGAGACTGGAATGTTGAACAAAGAGGATGTTGGTGTGTCCCCACTTTGGGTCTGAACCACTCCAGGAGGTCCCTACGAGCCTCCAGTAGGGTCTGCTGGGTCTCCCCTTCAGTCAGCCCGGACTCTCAGTAACCCACTATGCATTGCCTGTGACAGCTGGAGGAGAGTAACTTTTTTCCTCACACATCTGTGCACTGATGAAAGAATGTAGGCTCTGGAATAAGACAGACCTGAGTTTGAACCCCATTATTCCCACCTTTCAGATATGTGGTCTGGGCAAGTCACTTTCCCTTGCTGAGCCTCAGTTGTCTTATCTGTAAAATGGGGATAATAATAGTACTTTCTTGCTAGCATCATTGCCAGGATTAAATGGTCACATATAAAGCCTCTGGCATCTCCAAGGCACAGAAAGCTTGCAGTTTTCTTCTCTCCTTTACCTTTCATACCCCTTTCTTCTTTGAAGCCAGTCTGCCTTGTCTTCTAGCCTGGAGACTTGCTGCTCAGTCTCCAGTTTCTTTCTGCAGAATCCATTTGAGCCAGAGCTTCAGCCTTGGCAGTCCTTGTCACTTGGGAGTAACTTCTTCCCTCCCCATGGCCAGCTGCAGCTCACCTGATGCCCATTTGCTTCCCTCTAAGTACCTACCTAGCTCATGTCTCAAAACTTCAAGCTCTTCTATGCCCCACCCCTGGCTTTATGCCCCAGGAGAACAAGCTAGCCTGGCATCACTGGCCACCACAGATACCCATTCTCCAGAGACCTACTGGGCTGGCATGGGGAAATGGTGCTTCTGGGCACCTAGATTTGCTGCCTCTGGCTTTCTAGCAAACACCATCCTGCACTGCTAGTCTAGGTAGCTGGGGCTGAGGTAACCTCTCACCCCTACCCCAGAGCCAGCTGCAGGGACTGGCAGGGGGACAGTTAGGGGCAGCAGCTGTGACTTTCTTGGAGTGACAGCTGGAATCTGTGTGTGGCTGAGAGACCAGATGGGATGGCATGTTTTAATGCCCAGCCTGCATGTGCCCACAGCAGACAAACAGCCTAGAAGGGTGGGAGCACAAAGGAACTGCCCTCAGGGAGAAGTTTTTCTAGGGCAAATTCCTACCCCTTGGTCTAAATTCCCATCCACGTGGAAATATGGGTGTACCCTTCCCTGAAGTACCAACTCCCAGGGAGGGTACCCCAAACACCCACATGGCTGAGAAGCATCCTCTCATGCTTCGGCTGTGCTCAGAGATCCTTGACCCTCTTTTAGTCTCAGCCTCACAGTTGTCTCCCCTTTCCTCATCCCTACCTTCACCTTGTCCAGCGGACTCTTCCAGCCAGATCATGATATTGGGTGGGAGGCTGCTGGGCTCCCTTCCTCCACCTAACTCCTCCTACCCCCACCTTCAGGAGATACCAGTGTATCCTTCCTGGAGGTTCCCATTGCTATGGTGACTATATTAGTCAGGCACCAGCCTGTGGGAAGGATGGGAAGTAGCCATGAAGAAGACTGGAGATATGTGTGTCTGTGTGAGTGTGTCTCTTTGTGTCTGAGTGTGTGTACATGCATACATGTACATGCCCACCCTGAGGGTGGAGGAAAGAAGGGGGAGAGGATAAAGACAGCAGAGAGGGAGAGGGGGATGGAAGGGGAAAGAGAACATGGGAAGAGGGGACCAGAAGATGAAAGGAGGCAGAAGGAGGAGGGGGGGATAAGGGAGGTGAAGTGACAGTGGGTTGTGAAGGATGCGAGGGGTGAGGGGGTGTGGAGGTATTGAGGGAAAACAGTGCCGTGCCAGGGGAAAAAGGAAGGAGGAGGCCGGAAGAGGGTGTGGGATATGGGGTAAAGGTTGGGAGGGCTGTGAGGTGAGAGGTGGGAGGTTAGGAGAGTGATGTGGGATGTGAGATGGGAGGGAGTCAACTCTTCTAGAAGATCAGAGTGGGAAGTAGAGTAAGGGGTAAGGGTGGGAGGGGGTGGGTGAGGAGTATAGGATTGCAAGGGGGGACAGGAATGGCATAAGGGCTGGGAGAGGTGTGGGCTGAGAGGTGGGAGGCAAGGAGGAGAGTGGAGGAGGAAAAGGTGTGGGATATCAGAAGGGATGGGGTCTGAGGAGTAAGGAGAGAGGTGAGGGTGAACAGGAATGAAGAGTGGGGTTAAAGGGAGGGAGTAGATGAAGGAGTGTGTTAAGTATGTGGAAAGGAGAGGATGAGGATGGATGGAGGAGAGGTAGAAGGGGGAAAGTAGAAGGATGAGGAGGAGGTGGGTTGCGAGGAGGAGAACTAAGTTGAGAGGGGTCAGTTGTTTAAGGGAGGGGCAGTGGGAAGTGGAGAATGAGATGATGCTTGGGTACTGGAAGGAGTGGGGCCTGGAGTGAGATGTGGGAAAGGGAAATGGGGTGAGGGTTGGCAAGGATAGGGGAAAGGGACAGGAGAGGTGTGTGAGAGAAAAGTGAGGAGTGGGGGAGAGGTGGAGTGTGAGGGGAGAGGGGTGTGTAATGGGAGAGGGTGAGGTTTGTACAGGGAGGGAGTGTGGAAAGTGAGGTGAGGCTATGGGGTAGGAGGAGGGTGGGGTATGGGTTGGGCAAGGCGAAGTACCAGGTCTAGGGAAAGAGGTGAGTGGGGGTCAAGATAACTGTTGGGAGGAGGTGGAAGTTGGAAAGAGTGTGGAGAATTGGGTAGGGGTTGGAAGAGTCTATGTGTGGGGGTAAGGATTAGAGAGTGAGGTGTGGGGAATAGTCTGGGAAGGATCTGAGGTAATAAATAGAAGATAGGGAAGGCAGTGGGGTCATTGGTATGTAGATCGAAAGGTGTTGGGCATGGGCTAAACTTTGGGAGGAATATGGGCTGTAAGGGTGGAGGGGGTAAGGTTAGAAGTGAGGAGTCAGAAGTGGTGTGGGCAGCCATGCTTCATCTAATACATCCTTGTCCTAGCTATAAACATGGCCTCTTATGTTCCTGCTTCAGGATCCCCCATACCTGCCCCTTCCCAGGACCCCAACCTCACATTCCTTGGTGATGAGGAGATGAGTTCCTCTGGGCCTGGAGGCCCCTCCCCAAGGGGAGGCCTTGCCATGGTTCCTAGAAGGACACTTATTAACTGCCTCCCCCTTCCCCCACCCCCAAACAGAGATAAGGGCACCCTCTCTGGCTACAAGGACTCTGGGTTGGGGAGGTTATCTGTGAAGCACTGCTCCTTGTCTTTGAGCCTGCATGACAATAGGGACCACTGGCCAACTTGGGGCTCTTGCCCTCTGCCCAGTACTCTGAGCTCCCACCTCTCAGCACCCCTCATACCCAGCTTTAGCCCAGGAGTCCTGTTTGGCAGGAAAGCTATGGCAGGTGGGAGGAGAGAGGAAAGCAGTGAGGCAGAAACAGCTGCCAGCCGGAGTGGAGGAAGAGCAGGGCCCCAGTGGGTATGGGCAGACGGCAAGGCGCTAGCTCTGGCATAATGCAGAGAACCCCCCACCCCGTGCCAACCAATGTGTAGATGTTGGGCCCAACCCCCTTCCCCAGACCTCCAAAGCAGCTGTTCAGGGAGCAGGCTCTGCTGAAACTCCGGGCTGAAACAGATGTCAGTGGTCACCTGGTCCAACTTTTCCCTCAATCTGGTGTTAAGAGTAACCTCCACAGCATTTCCCTGTGGCCTGCCCATATCAGCCCAGACATTTCCTGAAAGTAGGAGCTCACCACCTTCAAAGGCAGTCTGTTCCCTCTTTGGAAGGGGGCAAGACATAACAGTTAACTGAGCAATGCCTATGAGCCAGGCCTAGGTACTGCGTAGACCTCTTATTGACAATGACCTTACTGGACTCATGATGAATTTTAGTACCATTTTATAGATGAGAAAATTGAGGCCCAAAGAGTTGAAGTCCCTAGTTCAAGGTCTCCCAGGTAATAAATAAGAGAGCTGGGTTTGAATGCAGGGCATTCTAACTAGGAAGTCCCTCCAGGGCCAAGCAGGGCATGCTTCTTCTTTTGCACCATGACGACTCTTTTGAGGTCTGAAGATAGAGACCACATCCTCTGGAGCTGCCTCTTCTCCAGGCAAAACAGCCCCTGCTCCTTTAACTCTCTTTCCTGGGATTTGGGTTCCAGCCTCCTCCCCAACCAGGTCAGTTTGAGGCCCAGAACCAAACACAGTCTACCAGGTGGGTTTGGACCAGTCCAGAATAGAGTAGAACTATCACATACCTCCTGGGCACTAACCTCTATTTATGTAGCCCCATGGCTACTAGGAGAGCTGAGAACTGTCCTTCCCTTGGGCCTTGATCCCCCCTTGGATCAAGAGCTGGGCAAGATGAGGCCAGGGGTTTGCTCCCACTTCCAACATTCCCCACACTCTGAAAGTTCTGAATTTAGAGCAGTAAAGATGCAGAGGTAGGGGAGGCGGAAGAAGCCATCAGAACCAAGGCAGAGGCATGGCAAGGTTGGGAGGATGGAGAGTTGTGAGGGAGAAAGCACACTTTTCCAGCGGTGAGGGTAGTTGTCCTGTAAGCCAAGGCAGGGCCAGAAGGGCCACAGTGGCTGGGTGGTGGGGGGATAGAGATTTGGAGGATATGCACAGAGTAATAAGGGAGGAGTGGGGCTTAGACTGAGGGGTTGGGAGAGGCCAGGGTGTGGATGGGGCATGGGGCCTGCCTAAGTTAACATTGCCCTGCTGTGTGAGAGGAAGTCAGTCGCACATTAAGGAAATGTTGCAGCTGGTACTAAATTGGGAGGTGTCACAGGCAGCAGTGAGGACAGGTATGATTTGTGGGGCCCTGCGTGGTCCAAAACAGGGGCAGACATTGCAAAGGGAAAAGAAAAGGGTTTCTGGGCATGCCCAAGAAGGATATGACTGAGGCACTCAGGACCAGGCCCTGGGGAGGGGGAGGGAATCCCCTGGCCCTGTAGTGGAGGCTCCAGACTTGTTTTCCAGAAGAGGGAGCCTCCTCCTCCTGGCCCAGGGATGGAGGTGCCCCACCCAGGAGAAGCTCTGAGGATGGGGGCATCATCTCCAAGGGATCCCCCTTGGAACAGGGGCTTGGACAGGAGGGCTTGGAGCTGGGGGTAAGCTCAGAGACGGGCAAAGAAAGCAATGGAGGCTGGGAAGGGGGTAAAGGTGAGGGACTGAAGAGGGAAGGGGCCCCAGGAGGGAGGAGAGCAGGATTGTCTCTTCCCTTAGTGGCCCATAAGACAGCTGGAATTGAGAGCCCTGTGGGTCTGGGCCTCCACTGAGAGAGATGGCATCAGAAGAGGGGTGGGAAAGGCAGGAAGAGAGCTGTGGAACTGGCAATACCTTTCTTCTGGCACGGCAGAAGAGCATGAGAAGTTCACTCGGGAGAGACAAGGAGACAAAAGGCGAGGAGGGTGGGCCCTGGCCATTGGGAACTGGATATGAGGCCATGGCAAATGCATATGGTTAGCACCAGAAGAACACATGGGTCTGACTCCTGGCACCTCTGCTCATTTGCTGGGAGACCTTAGAGCAAACTGCTTGACTCTCCTGCACTCAGTTTCCTCATTTGTAAAATGGGGGCAGTGATGCTCATATTACCAACCTCCCAGGGCAGTTGTGATCTAATGATGTATGTGACAGGGGTTGAAAACTGTAAAGCAGTACATCCCTGTCAGGTGTTAGATTGTTATTACAAAATACTATCAATTACCTCTTTTCCCTTGAATCTCACAAAACACCCAGGATGTGGGTAGAGCAAGGATGATTATCCCTGTTTTACAAATGAAGAAACAAAGCTTAGGAAAGCAAAATTACTGGCCCAAGGTCACACCGCTAACAAGTGGTAGAGGTGGTAAGGCCTCTTGATGATGAAACATCAGTTTGTCTTTCTCCTACATCAAACTGTTTGGTAAAAATAATCAATTCAGTGTGGGATTGGAACTTGGAGCTGATTTTAACATGTAGAAAACCCAATGGGAAAGCTGTGGCATGGGTACCTCATTCATCCTGTTGATTGCGAAAAAATCCAGTTGGGGCCATGAGGTTGGAGGGAGAGCCACAAAGACAAACATCCTGTATTCCATTGGCTAGTGGACCATGTCCTTCTGCTCCCACTGAGTGTGTGTGCCTGTGGCTGACAGGGAAAGTGTGTGTCTCTGTCTCTGTATGACAAAATGTGCCCTTCTTCGTGTGACAGTCCTTCTATCTGCATGTCTGTAACACTGTGGGGAGGTATATGTGTGTGTGACACGGTGTCTGCTTCTGTGGCACTGTTTGTGGGTGTGACAACCTCTCTGAGACTCTGTGTGATTTTCCCTAGAGAGGGGTGGTGGTGGTGGTGTATGACAACGTGTGTGTGTGTGTGTGTGTATGTGTGTCTGTCTGTACACCTTTAAGAAGTGGAATATCTCATTTGGTAGTGTGAGTGAGGCAGTGAGTCAGCTGAGGCTGAGGGGGGCGGGAGGGAGACTGCTAGGTTATGAGAACAGGAAAAAGGAGAAGGGAAAAGTGAAGTCAGGAGCAAGGAGCTACCCCTTTTCTCCCAACCCCCTGCCCCAAATCCCCAGGGAGTCCACCAAGAGTGTGGGAGCCCTGCAGAAGCCCACAGGGGTCGAGCTGGATGGCAAGGGGCACTTTCTGCCCATCCCCAAAGCCTTGGAGGGAGATGAGCTGGGCTGGGAGGCAACTATCTCCCTCTCCACCTCTTAGCTCCCAACTTGAGGATGGGTCAGGCCACCACCCCATCTGGTCTCCTTGTCACTTGACCCTTTGACCTTGCTGTTCCCTTTCCTGCCAGAAGCAGGCCACCTGGCTGGGCTGGGTGAACAGGGCAGTCATACCATGTCCCAAATTATCACAGCCCCCATCCACCCACTGTCCAGAATGACCCTGCTGAGGGTCAGGAAGTTTCTCAACACTCAGCTCTGCTCTAGGCAAGCCGTTGTGCAGCTGCCCATCTCTCCTCTGGATGCCAGTCTCCAGCAGCCAGAAAGCCAGCTTTCCCTCCACTGCCACCCCAGGGCACTGAGAAGGCACCAGGGAGGGAGGTTTACAATGCACCAACCTTCAGTGGCCCTCCTACAAGCTGCTGTGCCCTGCCCCCAGTTCCTTTTGCCAGGGGAGAGGAGTGAGTGGGTTCCCTCCTTGGGAGGAAACAGGCACCCCTGGACTCCACCTGTCCCAGCTCTGGCCAGCCACTTCAGGTCATGTAAGGTCAACAGCGTGGCTGCCGGCACCACCGGGAGTGCTCCTCCTCTCACCCCTCATAGGCAGGGGCCAAGGCTGTGAGGTTAGGTTGCCAAATACTCTTCCTCCCTCTTTGACCTTCCCCTGAACCAGCCAGTCCCTGGGCCCCTCCAGGGCTTTCAATTTCAGCCTACAAGAGGAAAGGGGCACGGCTGGCTGAAGATGGAGGCTGGGAGTACACAATCCCTCTTCCCACCCCTTTGCCAACCCCGGGGCCCCGTGACCCCTCCTTCCTCACTGGCGGGGCAGGGCGGGGCTCCAGGAAGCCCCAGTTCTACCTTGCCCAAATCCGGAATTAACAGAAGTTGGCCAGGTGGTTATCTGACCTGAATCCCTGAGGCCCCTTCTCCGGGGAGGGTCCCCAGGTGCACTCGAAGCGCTGCAGTGAACACGGCGGGGCTGAGGGGGTTGGTGGGATTTTAGGAGGAAAGACTTCCTTTTAGCCCCCTCTCGGTCCCACCACTACCGCTGCCGCCTCCGAGGCCGCCGTTGTGGCCGCGGACGCCGGTCCCTACCTTACAGCCTTTCGTGCAGGACGGGATTGAGTACTCTTCTGCCTGTAAGTATTTATGCAGCACGAGGTCGAACTCGTCATATTTTTCCTGAGCATGTCGGTCCAGCCGCTGGTACGCCTCGATACAGTTGCTACACGCCTCCCAGGCCCCGGAGCCCGGGCTGGCCACCACGGCCAGCAGGTCCCCCATCAGGGTGTCCAGACTGCAGTCCAGGCTGTCGGGGCGGTCCATGCCCAGCAGCAAGTCCCAGACCGTGTAAGTGTCGCAAAAAGAGAGAGTGAAGTTCCGAAAGTGGCCTTTGAGCAAGTTTTTTTTGGCGGAGGGGAACTCGGCCGGGGCACGGGAAGAGGAGTCGGGGGGCCGCAAAGAGGGGGGCCGGGGTGGTCGGTTCGAAAAGTCTCTGCAAAGATCGCAATTTGGTGCAAGCTGCGTCCAGCCCAGTGGGCTCGGGTACGCCGCCGCAGTCCGGCCCGGGGCCGACGGTGGGTGCGGCTTTGGTCAGGTTGCTGCATCGGGGGCCGCAGGTGCCCGGGGGTGCTCTAGACTCACCGGGCGGCGGCGGCGGCGGCGGCAGCAGCAGCAGCAGCGGCAGCACCACGCGAGAAGGCACCGGCTCCCGCTCACGGCCGGCCCCCCAGGGTGGCCGCATGGCGTTGCTCAGCTCCCTGGCCCGGGGCCGGGCCCTCGCGCGCAGCCACAGATGGTCAGCGAGCAGCACGGTGAAGAAGAGCAGGGACGCCAGGGACAGTCGCCATCGCTGCGCCCGGTCGGAGTCGGCACAAGGTTTGTCGCTTGGCCTGGGAGCCCAGCAGCAGCAGCAGCAGATAGAGCGGCGGCGTCTTTCCTGGGCCAAATCCAAGCGCCCCTGAACATATTTCAGGGGGATCTGGGCTGGAGGGGACAGACAGGCGCGAGGCCGGACGGCCGTCTCGGGCGGGCGGGCTGCGCGCAGCTCCGCGCTCCTCGGAGCCGTCCAGGCTCTACCTCGGGGGCCGCATGGTGAGGCAGGCCGGCCGGCTCGGGTCTCCGCTCAGGCCGGAGTCGTGGGGCGCCCTTGCCCCGATCCCGCGCCCCGCCCGCGCTCTCTCGCTCCCAGCCTGGGCGCCGCCACCCGGCCCGCTGGCGCTGCCTGGCGTCCCGGCGGGGGGCGGTGCGGGGCATTGGGGCGGTGGCGGCTGCGGCGGCGTCGCCGCACTCTTCATAGTGTCGGGCCCCTCAGCTCCCCTTGGCTCCGCGCCACTCCACTCCGCACCGGCGGCAGGCCGATTCCCACTCTGCTCGGGCTCTCAGCTCCGCGCTGCTCTGCGCCCCTCAGCGCCGCCGTGCGGGCCCGGCCACCGCGCTCCGCTCCGCGCCGCTCGTTCGCCCCACGCCTCTCCTCTCCCGCCCGCCCGTCTGCAGCCCGTTCCACGCCGCTTCCAGCCTCGCTCGCGCCCTCCGTAGGCCGGCCGGCCGGTGCCCTGCCTGGCCCTCGGGCTTCGCTCGCGCTCCGGCCGTTCGCCGGGGCCGGTCCCGGGCCGGCTCCACTCCGGCTCCGCGCCTGCTGCTCCCGGAGTTCCGGCTCAGGCTGGCCACCTGGCTCCCGGAGGCGCCACAGCCTCCGGACGCGGGCGCGGGGCTTTACTTAGTGCGCCTCTCGCTTCCGCTTCTCGTTCGCACCGCTGTGGCGGCCGTGGAGCAGCACGGCCCCGTGGCTCCCGCTGGCCATGCCCCCTCAGTCTGTCGCCATCTTCCGCTGTGCGGAGAACACATTGAGAGCCCGTGTGCGAGTGCGTTTGGCGAGGGAGCAGGGCGGAGAACGAGGCACCGAGAGGAGGAGGGAACGGGCCTGGAGCCAAGACTGCGTCTGCGCCTCAGGACTCCCCCCGCCCCCAGTCCCCGCCGGCCGCAGCCTGTGCTGTTTGGGGATATTTCCAGTCCACCCACAACTCCATTCACTTCAGCACCTCCGTTCATCCGCCTGCTCCCCGCGTGCACACACCACACGCTGAGTCCCAGTCCCTGGCGCTCCCCCTCCCCCGCCAACCCGGGCGCCCGCCTCCCTCCCGGGGCTAGCCCCTCACTCCCGCTGAGGGCCAGGGGACTTCTGAGGATGATTCTTGGAGACAGGAGGTAGCTCTGTGGTGCCTTGCTGCCTCCCCGGGTCGCCTCTTGGCCCTGTGACGAGGAGACGCTGGAGCCCGCTGCCGCTCGGTTCAGTCCCGCGTCCCCAACTCCGCTGTCGCGGTCACTGTCCTGTCAGAGGCCCCAGGCGGCCTGGTGCTGAAGGACAGCTCCCAGCTGAGCTGCGGAAGAGGACCGCGCTTGAAGAGCATCCCGGAAGGGGAAAGGCACTGGGGCTGAGATGGGTGATAGTGATGGGGTGTCATTTCTGCCCTTAGTACGATTTCAAGCAGCCTCCCCCCGTCCTAGCTTCCTGACTCCCCCTACAGGCTGCTGAGAAGAGGTGAGCGAGAGTTAGGGAGCTGTGCCGCCCGGATGGAACCATGTGCTTGGGGCCCTCTTGGAGTCACATGGCCCTAGAAACTCAGACATACAAACTAACCTTGTTTGGACTTCACCAGGTCTTATACTGATCCGGTTGTCTACTTCCTTTCCTCACTCCCTCCCACTCCCTGTAAACTCACACATTCTAATTTTTAATCAACCATTGCAGCAAGGATTTGTTAAAATTAAGATTAACAATAATAACAGAAAATAGCCTTTGTTGAGCTTTATTATGTTAGATCCTGTTCTAGGCACTTTACATGCATTATCTTATTTAATCTTCACAGCATTTTTATGAATGGGTCTATTATTCTCTTCACTTACGTATAAGGAAGCTGAGGTTCAGAGTGGTCAAGTTACCTAAGGTAGCACAGGTACGAACCAGTACTACCAGTATAGGAATCCAGGCAGTCTGGCCCTAGAATTCCTAACTCTCCAGTAAGACTCTGGAGAGACGGAAGGGTAGAAGACACCATTCTGCCATCTGGAAAATTACAGTCTACATAAGGAAACATGTCATATATGTTGACTATAGGGAAAAGTAGTGGACTGGAGACTTGGGTTCTGGTATTAGTTCTACCACTGAACATGCTGTGTGCCCTTGAGAGAATCTATTCCCTCTCTGAGTCTTGATTTTTCCCTTGGTTATTATGAGAGAGAGATGGGTGGGAATCATTGGCACCACTCAGAGGTGTACTGGGGGAGGGGCTGTGCATGAAAGATTTCTGGAGGAGGGAGAATTCCAGCTGGTTCCTAAAGAAGTAGCAGGATTTGCATGGGTCGGTGGGTGGGGGGCATTCCAGGTAAGAGGAATGCAAGTGAAGTCTCAGGGATGGGAAGGAGACTTGTATGTTTGTGAAGTCATAAGTGTGACAGTCTGGGCTGTATTGGTGGTGAGAGTTTGTGGGGAAGGGAAAAGAATGAGATGAGACAAAGGACAAAACTATCAGGCATCTGGGAGGCCTATTCATTTATTATGTACCAAGCACTGTGCTGAGGACTAGGTAGGATACTGAGGTGAATCAGACATGGCCCCTGCCTTTGAGATGCTCATAATTGAATAAGGGAGGCAGACATGTTGAAGAAGGAATTGCAACCCAGTATCATAAGGGTGAGATGGAGGAGAGGTCAATCTCATAGATGGAATGACTGGTCAGCTCTGCCAACTGCCCTCAGAGATCATTTTGCAAACAACCACTTGAGTTGGGGCATTCATTCATTCATTTATTCAGCAAGCATTCATTTGGGATGTATTATGTTCCAGCTGCTTTACTAGGCATCAGAGATATAGACATGAGTAAAATATGTCTTCTTCAGTTAAAGTCTTTAAGGGATGGGTAGGAATTGTCTAGAGAGATAGCAGAGAAGGTAGTGTGTGAAGGATGCCCCCAAGAGAGGGAATATCATGTGCAAAGGCCCATTTGCAAAGCCAAGAATGGCATGTTTAGAAACTTGCAAAGTAGTTCATTGTGGCTGGGTGTGAAATGGGAGCACTGCCAAAAATGAGGCTGAGGATTTGGCAGGAGCTAAAGCATGAAGGGCCATGCTGAGTAGTTTGGACTTAATCCCAAGGGTACTAAGGAGCCACTGAAGGGTTTGAAAAGTTTTCAGCAGAGGCAGCACTATCAGATTTGTATTTTTAGAAAATTGATCTGGCTGCAGAATGGAGACTGGGTTGGGATTGAGGTGGGAGACTAACGACAGGGAGACTGGTTAAGATACTAGTTACTAGTCCAGGTGAGAGGTGTTGAGGGCTTGAATGAAGGCAGCAGGGTGGAATTGGAGGGAAGCAATGCACACGTGAGGGATATGAAAAAGGTAGCATTGAAAAAGGACCTACAGCTAGTCTAGATGTAAGGAATAAAGTAGAGACAGGGCTGGAAGAAGGAGGATGAAACCAAAGCGTTTGAGTTAGTGACACTGGCACTACTGCCCCTGCCTACCTAGGAACTGTCTTTCCAGAGCCATTCTTTGTTTAGTCCTTGGAGGGTTCAGTGTTCTGTTTTTTTTTTTTTTAATCATCATTTTATTGAGATATATTCACATACCACGCAGTCATACAAAACAAATTGTACTTTCGATTTGTTTACAGTACCATTACATAGTTGTACATTCATCACCTAAATCAATCCCTGACACCTTCATTAGCACACACACAAAAATAACAAGAATAATAATTAGAGTGAAAAAGAGCAATTGAAGTAAAAAAGAACACTGGGTACCTTTGTCTGTTTGTTTCCTTCCCCTACTTTTCTACACATCCATCCATAAACTAGACAAAGGGGAGTGTGGTCCTTATGGCTTTCCCAATCCCATTGTCACCCCTCATAAGCTACATTTTTATACAACTGTCTTCGAGATTCATGGGTTCTGGGTTGTAGTTTAATAGTTTCAGGTATCCACCACCAGCTACCCCAATTCTTTAGAACCTAAAAAAGGTTGTCTAAAGTGTGCGTAAGAGTGCCCACCAGAGTGATCTCTCGGCTCGTTTTGGAATCTCTCTGCCACTGAAGCTTATTTCATTTCCTTTCACATCCCGCTTTTGGTCAAGAAGATGTTCTCCATCCCACGATGCCGGGTCTACATTCCTCCCCGGGAGTCATATTCCACGTTGCCAGGGAGATTCACTTCCCTGGGTGTCTGATCCCACGTAGGGGGGAGGGCAGTGATTTCACCTTTCAAGTTGGCTTAGCCAGAGAGAGAGGGCCACATCTGAGCAACAAAGAGGCATTCAGGAGAGTGTTCTGTTTTAACAAAGAAGGCTAATCGCTTACAGATACCTGGTTCAGAGCTGACTGGCAGGACCAAAGTGATTGACATCCTTGAGTGCCAGTGAAACAGCAGCTTGCCAGTCCTAGGAGCACCTCTGGAGCCTTCTGTGAGAAATCACTCAGGCAAGACTCCCTCCCTCTCCCCCAGCACCCACAGGGCGAAAAGTGTCTCACAAAGGTCCATCTATCACAGGAGCACAATGTAACAATAACTTACCATTCAGTACCCGCCGTACACAAAGAAGTGGTAGTGCACCAGCAGTCAGAAGAGGCTCTCATTCTCTCTAGAAGACACAAGAAATTGGGGTGGGGGAAGGCAAGACATTGAAATCTAATCTGGCCTTAGCCTGGAGCAGAGTCTCCAAGGTGGGGAGAGGGTCTGGACTGGCTCACTGCTCCCTGGAGTGATGGACTCTGGCCAGCCTTCTTACCAGAACTTCGTCTCCATCTTCCCTCAGGTCAGCAGAGGATGAAGCTGGATGATAAAGTTGGGTCACTTCTGAGGGGACCCAGACTACCTGGAAAGAGAAATAAAGTACCCTCAGCCTGGGCAGGGGGGAAGACAACTTGGGACAAGGGCAGAAGGGGAAGATTTTCCACAGAGAAATTCTGATAATTAGGAAGAAGAAAATTTGGGAGCCATTTAAAGAGACCAATGTGGGACTCAACAAGATTTCTGGTATGCTCAGGTTTAAAAAGGTCATAGGAAAAAGATGCAAAGAAGGGCATGTAATTAAGGGTGAATCTAAGAATCTGTAAAAAGAGTGTCAGGATAGCTAAAATACAGCTTAAGCTGAAGTCTGTCAGGCTTTGCCTGGATCCCACCCTCTGTTCCCCTCCTCCCTCCGCAGTTGAGTAATTTTCCTCCCACCTGCAGGCTATGCCTGTCCTATAACAGAAAAAGGTCGATGTAACCCCTGCCTACATACTGGAAGTCAGTGTCAAGTCATCCCTTTGCTGCTGGTCTGAGTCTGATCTCAAGTTTCCACAGAGTCTCTACCTCATTGCCCAGTTCTTGTCCCTAAACTTCTGTCTTATGTCCTGTGCCTGAGTCCCCCAGTCAGAGAGCCTATCTGATATACCAGTCCCCCCATCAAGGCCTAGACTCAGTCTTTGGTTCACCGTCTAATGAGGGAGTCCTTATCTCAAACCCCAACCTGGTGACTGAGACCTGGTAACCTCCTAATGGACTCCTTTAATCCCAATTTCCCACTTGTATTTCTAAATATCACCTCCTTCTGGATTCCTATAGTTATGTTTGCTCCCATTTTTCCTATGTTGGAATGCTTTCCAGTTAGGAATGCTTTCCAGTTAGGAATGCTTTGGTTGTAAATAATAGACAACTCTACAATAGCAGCTTAAACAGATAGGGATTTATTCGTCTCATTCAACAAAAATTCCCTGGATAGATAGTCCAAGGCTGGTATGACAGTTCAATGATGCCATCAAGACCCTGGATTTTCATCTCCACCATCCTTAGGACCTAGACTTTCATCCTCTTGCTTTTTGCCTCATGGCCGCAAGATAGCTGCTGTAGCCCCAGGCCTTGTGTCTGTATTCTAGACAGGAAGAAGGGGAAAAAGCAAAGGGGCAAGAAGGCTAAGGACAAAGGACCTTATAGAGAGGCTTTGTCTTTTTATTCTGAATGGAACAGTCTCCCCACCCACATCTCTTTGGCTAGAATGAAGTCATGTGGGCAAAGAAAACTGGGAAATCCAGTGCTTTTATCTGCACCCATTGTTGCTTTGAACAAACTTGGGATTTTGTAAGTAAGGAAGAAAGGGGATTGTTTATTGGGAAGGCAATTGGTAGCATCTGCCACAAACTCTAACTACTAACTGCTTGGCTGGACCACTTCTCCTGTATTGCCAAATTCCCCAGGTACTGAGCTTTGACAGTTGAACTTGACTTCCTATCCACAACTACAGCTGGGTTTGTTCCTCTAGCACAGGATGGAAGATACCTGCCTGGTTTAACAAAATAACATGTGAAAAAGACCTTGATTTGACTGTAAAGTCAATGTGAGTCAACAGAATGATGATGCTGCCAAAAGAGGTAATTAGCTTTTAGGCTGCATTAATAGAAGTATAGAACCAGAATGAGAAAAGTGATGGTCCTACCCTTCTCTATACATCCAACCTACAGCACAGTGGTCCATTCTGGACAGCCTATTTTCACAGAGACACAGTGACAAAGTGCTAGGAACCAAAGGTGAGTCACTAGGCTGCTGAGGGCACCAGGAGTTGCATCATATGAGGATCTGGCCTATTTTGTCTAGAGGTAGACAGACCCAGGGAAGAACCCACATGTAAGAGGGATCAGAGGTAGTTATTCAGGTTTGGGTTCAGAACCAGGGACACTGCAGAAAGCAAGGGTAATATCAAGAGATTAAGTGGGAGGGTGGGAGACAGAATCAATAACAATAAAATTAAACTCTTACATAGTCCTTAGTATGTATCTATCATAGCAATTCTATGAGGTAGAAACTGTTATTGTCCTGGTTTTCCAATGAAGAAATTGAGGTACATTCAGGTTGAGTCACTTGTCTAAGGTCACACAGTTAACAAGTGGCTGAGGCAGAATTTGAATGCTTGCAGTATGGCTCCAGAGTTCATGCTTGTAACTACTGTACCTTATCACCTCTCTGGAGAGGATTAGGGATTCTGAGTAATTGCCTAGATTTGAACACCAGATAGCATTTGCAGCTTGCTTCATTGTTTGCCAGTAGTGGGTGGCTTGGCACAGATGGGGCAGAGAGCTGGAGAGCCCTGTCTTAAGACCTACAACCCAGAGAATACCTCCTAGATACTTTGATACTTCCTTTGTGAAAACCAAGAGAAGTATATGTCCACAGTATTGCCCACCTTGGGCTTCCCCTCTCACTTCCAGTTATTAGTATGTGGGATCCAACCTTGTACCCAGGTAGCGGACAGAGAAGCCTCACCCTAGATCTGTTCCATCCTAGGCCTTGCAGGTACAGAGGTGACTGCCTCTGGGGTCACCAATACTCCGGAGCTTATATTGTGCAGTCTGCAGCTACTGTATCTGCCACCATCCCCGAATGAGACAGCCAGTTCCTTGGCCACTAGGCTCCAGAGCCCATCTGTCTCAAAGATATGGGGATTAACCCCACCCTGTCCCACGTCTCCCATAGTCATCAGTCACCTCCCCAAGTGTAAGCCCCATCTCCACCCTCACATTGATTCTCATACTGCTCTGCTTTATTTGTGACCTAACCCAGCCCTCCAGTTCTTATCTACCTCCCCAAGCCTCCCACTGGGGGCCTCTTGACTGGTTGCTTCTTAATCAGCACTCTCCCTTAACCTTTTTTTCATCACCAAAATCTAGTTCTCCTTGGGGGTCTCCACTTCCCCTGCTGCCTTCTTCAGTGAAAGCTGTGTGTTGTCTTTCCCAGTACCTTAGGGTCAAAGGGGAGGTAAGTGTCTTTTCTGCTCCCTGTTACTACTTTCAGGCCATTTATTTTCTTCCCTTTTGTAAAAACTATGGCTTTGCTGAGACGCACATCATTTTGATTTATCACTCACTCCTCCTCACTGCTGGTATAATACAGACCTCCTGGTCATACCCTCTTTTTCACTGAAGGCTTTGGTTTCCGTCTCATTGGCTTCCTTTCCCCAACCCCCACCCAGAATCCTGCTATCATCCTAGGGGACCTCAGTATTCATGTTGATGATGCAACCATCAATTGGCTTCCTAGTTCCTAAACTCTCTCATCTCTTCCACTCCAGCCACCTATTCCCATTGTCACAAACTGGACCTGCCCCACTATAGATTGCCAATCTCAACTGGGCCCTCAACACTGCCTCACAATCCTATTAGGTACTAGAT
Organism: Choloepus didactylus; assembly: GCF_015220235.1. Classification (NCBI taxonomy): domain Eukaryota; kingdom Metazoa; phylum Chordata; class Mammalia; order Pilosa; family Megalonychidae; genus Choloepus; species Choloepus didactylus. Next base: position 72,728,263 of record NC_051334.1, on the reverse strand, counting down.
TTCTTTTGTACCGCTCATTCTCCAGGATGACTATTTCAAATCTTTTCCACTCTTTCTACTCTTAGCAGATAAGCTTATCATCTACTTCAATGAGAAAATTGAAGCATCAGGCAGGGCCTCCTCTTCCCACCACCCTATTTACATATTACCTCATCTACATCCTCTGTAGGACTTCCCCCCTGTAACAGTGGAGGAGGTATCTCTTCTTCTCAAAGGGCCACTCCTTCCACCTGTGTTTTGTAGGTCCATCCCTTCCAACCTTCTCAGGAGCCTCACGCTATCAGTTATCCCTTTCCTATCCTATGTATTCAATCTCTTTCTCTCAATTGTATCCTTCAAAGTAGCAGGTAAACATGCTTACATCTCTCCCATCTTAGAATAATTTCCCCCTGAACCCTACATGCCTCTCCACCTCTTCCCAATAAACCTCTCAAACAAGTTGTCTACATTCACTTCTCAGTCTACTGTAATCAGGCTTCTGCCCCTATCACTACCCTGAAAATGATATCACTAAGGTCACTATTGACCTTCATGTCATTAAATCCAAAGAATGCCTTCAATCCTTATCTTACTTGACTTCTGAGTGACATTTGACATTACTGACTCCTTCCTCCTTATTGAGACACTTTCTTCCATTAGCCTCCTCTCTTTGTTTTTCTTCTACTTCTCTGACAACTCCTTATTGGTCTCCTTTGGGGGCTAATTTTTCTCTAACTGGCTTTTAAACTTGGAGTTCATTGAGGCTGTCTCACTCCATACTCTCTCCCTAGGAAATCTCATCCATGCCCATGTGATGTATCCCATATTTATGTCTCTACTTGGATGACTGAAAGACAATGCAAACTTAATATATCCAAGACCAAAACCATGATCTCCTCCCTTAGATTTGGTTCTCTATGAGTTTTCCCCTTTTTCAGTGAATGAACCATCCAGTTATGTAATTCAGAAACCTAGGAGTAATTCTTTGCACCCCCCCCCTCATATCTCATATCCAATCCATCAGTAAGTTCTATCTATTTTATGTCTTAAGTATCTCCTAGTCTTTCCAAATCTGTCCAATCACATTGCCAGCCACCACACTGGTCTGTGTTACCATCATCTCTCATCTAATATACTATAATAGACTGGTGTCTGCACATCCACTCAGGCTCCCCTCCAACCCACTCTCTACACAGCAACCGGAGCAATGTTTTCAAAAGTTAAATCTGATCATGTTATCACCTTGTATAAAAACCCTCCACTAATTTCCTATTACCTCTAAAAGGGAGAAGAATTGTTAATGTGGCCTACAAGGTCCTGCTAGTCTCACCCCCAATTTACTTCTCCATCCTCAGCTCACACCACTTTCTCCCTCATTCTTTGTGCTCCAGCCACACTGGCCTTCTTTCAGTTCCAAATGTGCCATGACCCTTGGCCACAGGGCCTTTTCACATGCTGTTTCATCTTCCTGAAACACTCTTTCCACTCCCAACTCCCATCCACTTTGCCTGACTAATCCTGCTTAATACTCAGATCTCAGTTCCAGTATCACTTACTCATGGAAGGTATTTCTGACCATTCCCTCCAGGCCAGGTCAGTTTCCTTTGTTGCATCTCTTATAGAATTGTCTCCTTTTCTTTGTAGCTCTTAACTCAGTTGCATTTTTAACCTCATTTGTGTGATTACTTGGTTAATTACTGTCTCTCCCATTAGACTCTAAACTCCATCAGAGTAGGAACCATGTCCGTTTTTATTCCTACCTTGTTTCTCTAGAACTAAGCACAGTGCCTAGCACATAGGTATTCAGCATTTGTTGAATGAGCAAATTTAATGAATGAGTGAATGAATAGACGTTTCAAATGAAATCTCACCACAGGGGTGTGGTTTTGCCCTAATGGACCTGGTAGTGTGACTGTATTTTAATATGAAACATGTAGAAACAGAGGGTCATTCCCTTATAGCTGCCCTCAGAAGTGGTGAATTCCCCTCAATGAAGGTATTCAAGCAGGTATTTAAGTGGGAGTTGAATGACTGCTTGTGGTGATATATTATAGCCAATAGGAGTTGGAAGAGTGACCTGTAAAGTCTTTGCCATCCAAGGTTTAGTGATTCTAGGTTTTCGTTCATAGAGAGGGTGACTTGAGCAATGAGGATTCAGATACCTTCTGGGATGTAAAAGCCATAGAAGAAACCACTTTAGGATCCTAGCTGCATTGAAATTACCTCATTCATTTCCTTCCCTCCCAGTAGAAGCTTCTTTTCTAGCCCATATTTGAGGGCACTAGCATTTTTCCTGCATTAAAAATCACCATGTGGTAGAGGGTCTACAACTTCCAAATCTCTCTAGGTTCCATCTTTCACTGGAAATAGTGTTTCTAATTTTCATCTTTCCTGCTTAAATTTAAAGCTGTTTCCTCATACTTATAGCATAAGATGTTTTGGGATTGAGTGTAGCCCCCCCCCCCATTTCACAGTACAGAAAATTGAGGTGCTATCTGTGGCAGAATCAGCAACTTGTTATACTGTATATGGGCAACTCTTTGGTGTTTGGATATTAAGGACCTTGTAAGAATGAGGTGATGTTAGACTGCAGTGCCTATAATGGTCAAAGGCAGGCCTCTCGATGTAGGGATTTGGCTCTCCTGAATGGTGGGATAATAAATGGTATCAATCACCATAGAGTCCTAAGGATCACCTGGGAAAGAAATGTGTTCCTCAGAGAAAGAACTAGGGCTGAGGGGGAGGCCTCAAGGAAGTCGAGGATTCAGTTTTCTTAGTATTGACTAGGAAGACAACCCAGCCCTCAGACACTTGCTTTCTGAGGTGGGAGGTAAGAGATTCCCACCCTGTGAACACTGACCAGGGGCTTTGGAGAGCATATGTGGTACAGGCAGAGTGCGTGAGCCTGAAGAGACCAGTTAGCTGTGGTTGGCTCAGAGATGTGTGCTTTGGAAGCTGGACTCTTTGGCCTTCTGGCATGGCCCTATGCTTCTCCCGAAGCGTTTCATGAAGTTCTTTGTGCAAATGTATCCTGCTGTCTCTATTGTGCCCAAGGAAAACCAACAATGGGCTTTGTGGCCTTCTCAGGCCAGACTGTTAAAAGGAGAGAGGCATATGCCTGGGACTTGGTGTGTGGTAGCAGGGGCAATAAGAAAGACACAGAGTCCTGCCATGGGGCCCACTGTTGGGGTACTGAGGGTGACAGCTTCCCTCCTGCATGTTCTCCTTCCTAATGTCTTCTTTGCCCCAATCTTGGAGACTCCGTGTTCTGTTTTACTAAGGAAGTGACGGTGGTAGGATCAGTGAGAGACCTACAGTCCTAAGGGAGGAGAGATTCAAAGGGCCAGAGTTGGGTGAAGGGTGGGGGGCAATTCTGCCATGGAGATACCCTCTTCAATGCTAATCTGTGGAGGCTACGAGTGTCTCCTAATGAAGAAGGTGGTTTCTTTATTCACTGGGTAGTTTCCCATAGGTCAGCAAGAGACCTACTTGTAGAAACAGAGGTAGATTTCACAGCTTGAAGTGGGCATGTGAGGCCCCTCTAGCACTACTCTTCAGATCCCTCCCTGGAGCCAGCCTCCTAGGCAGGAAGGGGCCTTGGCCAAGAGGCTTCTGGCCTGGGATGTGGTGCAGATTGCTTGTGAAGGCCAGGAATACCCTCTCTGCTGCTTCCTACATAATTGTACCAGAAGGAGCTGCCTAGCAAAGGTTGTGAAAGATTGGCCCAGGGGGCAAGGAAGGGGCTCCAACCTCCACAGCTTGGTCTGCCTTGAATACCAGTTCACTGTCTGCCCCATCTCCTGTCACCAGCAGAGCTGGATATAGAAGGAAGTTGAGTAGAGGTCCTAAAGCAGCAGAACTAGGCTGAGTACAAGACTCTGAATCACTGTGGATGTTGACCTGGGACTTCCGATCCAAGGAATGCTTGGGTTGCCTGGACTCAGGGGCTTTGCCCTCAGCCCCTCCCACCACCTGTTCCTACACTGCTTTCTGGGTGTGGGTTCTATACTCTGTCATGTGGTACACTTTGGCCCTACAGAGCCAAAGCTGCCTTGTACCCTATGTGTGCCTGTAGTTCTCCTCCTGAGGTTTGGGTCATCATACAATGACCTAGAAATTGCCTCTTTCAACCAACCTTGTGAGGTCTAGCCTATGACTCTGGAAGTCCTAGATCTCCTACCCTATTCAGGAAGTATCACATTGGTAGTAGAAATAGCATAGACTTTGGAGACAGATGACCCTAGGTTTGTATCCCTGTCCAATATTTCCTGGCATAAGGGAACATCCTGAGGCTATTTACAAATCAGTAAAATGGGAAAATAGTTACTTCATAGACTTGTTGTGTAGATAAAACCTCATGAAGGCTCCAAAGTGCCTCATACATGGCCCCAATTGTTCTTTGTAGGGAAGGGTAAGCACACCCTTTTTCTTCTTTCTTGGTCTTTTTCTATTCGTTTGTTGCTTGACACACTTTTTCCACACACTGATGATTAAGTCTGGAGGAAATTCACAGATTGCACCATTTCTGTGTGAAGCAAAGAATTGTGGGTTGGGTGCTATTCTCCCACTAGGCTGAACATCTTCAGAAACACAGATTACCCATGCAGAAAAAGGGGCCAGCCTGCCCTTGCTTAAGGTATGGGGTGGAAGAAATGTGTGTTGAGGATGTTAGGGGGAAGTGATCCCTACCCACAGATTAAAAAAAACAAGGAAGAAGGCTGACAGAGCTTCCAGTGGCCATCTCAGAAGGGAGTCAAGAGCTAAGGCCCAATCGCCAGCTATCTGGGGACTTAGGAAGATGATGGAGCCTTTGCCATTTTATATTCATTCCGCTGTAACAGTTCACCAAACCCAACATGTGCAATGTGTTGCTTTTGTTACCTCTGCTCTGTTTTGTCTTGGTGATGGTCAGTAGAACCATTTACCTGAGGGTTCTCTTTAAATTTATCTTTCGGAGAATGCCAGTACAACCCAGTTTTTAGTCAGCCCGAAGGAGAGTTGTCTCCCATTCAAAGGGTTAGAGTGTCAATGACAACTTTAGAGAAGAAAGGTAAGGAGACTAAGTCCCTAGGTCTGCAGAAAGGTAGCCAGAAACTCTCCTGGAGTTGGTCTGAACCTGACACATGGTCTGGAAGCTTAGGAGGAAAGGCACATGAGGCTTCCCCAGTACATCTCTCAGGGAATCTTAGCACCTTCATTAGTTGGTCTAAACCCGTATCTGGGCCTGTTTACTCTATCAGCCTTGTGGTCTCCAAAGTGGATGTCATCTTGGTTTCTGCTATGTCACTTAACAAACTGTCTCTTTCTGTTCTGAAGTTTGGGTTCACATATAGACACCCCAGTAAGTCCCTTTCCTGCGAGAGTGCTTCTGGCTTTCAATTCATTTGCAGAACGTGGATGATCAGTGTCCTCTGAGTTTAGTAACTAATGGAGATAACACTGGTTACCAGCTTCACCCTCTTCCCCAAGTAATTACAGATGACTCACCCCTCTGGTGTACCCAGGGTAAGGGTGAAACTTTTCAGAGTCCCTGAATTGCATTCTTACAATATCTGGATAACCTAACTTCATGCTAAGTAAGAAGATGACTGCTAGGCCAGAGAGGCCAACATGGTAGACATGAAAAATGTCATTGCTAGGGCAATCTGGAGCAGAAGTTGAGGCAGCTGTATTGAGCAGTTCTTCTAGGGGGGAACTCAGCCTAGAATATCAAAAATGGGATGAGACAATATATCCCAAAGTAATTTGGGCAGAGAATAATAATGTATTTGCAAAGCTCCCTTGAGGGACAGGGGGAAAATGTGGAAATATTCAACTTCCCCACATGGGGAATTACTGATATTCTCATAAGCACTGGGAACTATCAATTTAGAAGGCTGAGCCCTCAATCTTGGGGCTTGCCCTTATGAAGCTTGTTATGGCAAAGGAGAGCCTAAGCCTACTTATAATTGTGCCTGAGTCACCTCCAGAGAACCTCTTTTGTTGCTCAGATGTGGCCTGTCTCTCTAAGCCAACTCAGCAGGAAAATCACTGCCCTCCCCACTACATGGGACATGACACCCAGGGGTGTAAATCTCCCTGGCAATGCAAGTCATGACTCCCGGGGATGAGCCTGGACCTGGATCATGGGATTGAGAAAGCATTCTTGACCAAAATGGGGAAGAGAAATGAAACAAAATAAAGTTTCAGTGGCTGAGAGATTTCAAAAGGAATCAAGAGGTCATTCTGGAGGGTATTCTTATGTGTTATATAGATATCCCTTTGTAGTTTCTGGTGCATTGGAATAGCTAGAAGGAAATACCTGAAACTGTTGAACTGCAACCCAGTAGCCTTGATTCTTGAAGATGATTGTATAACTATATAGCTTACATGGTGTGACCGTGTGATTGTGAAAACCTTGTGGCTCGCACTCCCTTTATCCAGTATATGGACAGATGAGTAGAGAAATAGGGACAAAAACTAAATGAAAAATAGGGTGGGATGAGGGGATGGGATGATTTGGGTGTTCTTTTTTACTTTTAATTGTATTCTTTTTTTTTTTTTGGAGTAAGGAAAATGTTCAAACATTGATTGTGGTGATGAATGTACAACTATATGATGATACTGTGAACAATTTATTGTACACTGTGGATGATTGTATGGTATGTGGCTATATCTCAATAAAACTGAAATTAAAATATAAAAAAGTGGGGGTAGAATGTATCTCGTGTGAGAAGCAGCTATGGATGGAAGGATTTCTGTGCACAGAAACAGCAAGGACTGAACTAAATCATATCAAATTACTTTCCACCTTCCCTACCCTGCTTTTTGACTTATCTATTGTGGCATATTGGATCACCAAGTCTGCCTTACTGTCCTGGAGTCTTTCCTCTTCTTGGTCTTCTCTGGCTGCTCTTTGGACCTACTCCCTTTCTTCATTGGGTCAGGTCTGTACTGGCCTGGAGGAAGATGTTATTGAACTGGCATTGAGTTGACTCAAGCCAAGACTCAGGGTGGATAGGCCAAAACAGATTCTAACCCAGGAGTTCTGAGTCTAGGCTCAGGGTTTTGTAAATTGGCCTCTGCTGCCCTCCCATGGTAACTGTGGTTACTTTTCCTCACCTGAGGTGACTTCTGAAGAAAGGCTGTCAGACCCTAAAATTTGTGGTCTCTTTTCCAAGGTCCTTATAGTTGCCCCCACCCTCATAGTACTGCCAGGAACATGGCTTTCTTTTGGGACAGGGACAGAACACAACTCGGTCAAGTCCTGAGACTCATGAGGTGCTGCCACCCCACTTTGGCCTGCATCCACACTCCCTATTTCAGAACTCTTCTGGGGATGTGGGAAGTGAATGGGGAAAGAGGGGCTTCAAGACCCTGGGAAAGGGATGATTCCTCTCAGAGTGTGCTCAGGCTCAAAATCACTAGCCTGAAGCCCCTAAAATCCCTAAGCACTCATTGCAAAGTCTAAGAGCATGGCCCTTCCCAAGTATTCCTCAAATTTAACCCAGGGCCCTCTCTCTCTGGCTAAGCCAACTTGAAAGGTGAAATCACTGCCCTCCCCCCTACGTGGGATCAGACACCCAGGGAAGTGAATCTCCCTGGCAACGTGGAATATGACTCCCGGGGAGGAATGTAGACCCGGCATCGTGGGATGGAGAACATCTTCTTGACCAAAAGCGGGATGTGAAAGGAAATGAAATAAGCTTCAGTGGCAGAGAGATTCCAAAACGAGCCGAGAGATCACTCTGGTGGGCACTCTTACGCACACTTTAGACAACCTTTTTTTAGGTTCTAAAGAATTGGGGTAGCTGGTGGTGGATACCTGAAACTATTAAACTACAACCCAGAACCCATGAATCTCGAAGACAGTTGTATAAAAATGTAGCTTATGAGGGGTGACAGTGGGATTGGGAATGCCATAAGGACCAAACTCCACTTTGTCTAGTTATGGATGGATGTGTAGAAAAGTAGGGGAAGCAAACAAACAGACAAAGGTACCTAGTGTTCTTTTTTACTTCAATTGCTCTTTTTCACTCTAATTATTATTCTTGTTATTTTTGTGTGTGTGCTAATGAAGGTGTCAGGGATTGATTTAGGTGATGAATGTACAACTATGTAATGGTACTGTAAACAATCGAAAGTACAATTTGTTTTGTATGACTGCGTGGTATGTGAATATATCTCAATAAAATGATGATTAAAAAAAAAAAAAAAAAAAAATTTAACCCAGGGGTCATGACTCAGCTTCTATTGCCCTTTGCCAGGTAGCTCTGGGAGGTCAGAGGTGGCCCAGAGTCCAGTTGTCCAACCTTCCTTTGGGTTCTGCTCAACTTTGGGCACCATAGAGTGTGTATACAAAAGGAAGCAGGCTTTTTTTTTTCAATGTTTAACAAATTTTATTACATATAAGTATACAAACAGATTTAGGGAAAACCTCCAGACTATTTTCCCAAATGATTGACAAAGCCAAAAAAAAAAAAAAAAAAAAGTGGAGGAGGTAGGGGCATAAATCACAGAATCTGAACACAGAATGGGAAGGCATTTGTTTTGTGAAAACCTTGGTGGTGATGCACCCCAGAGATGATCTGGTTTCAGTGAAGAGCTGATTTTTCCTGTGTCTACTGGCAACAAACAGGTCACCAAAGCTGATTGTCAAAAGAGGAAATGGTGGCTGCTTGTATCCTAGGACTTTTGATACAAGCAGCTGCTCCATAGTCACCAAGGATACTGTTCACAACACAGCTTACTGACATTGGTCCATGAAAATGCATGTTTGAGAACACATCCATTGAAAGTACTTATTGAATGTAAATCAGAAATTCATGAAACTATAGGATCACCACTTATAATATATGGAAGAGGACTGTCCCTATACAAAGGGTTCACAATCTGAACTGGTCTTTTAAAATGGAAAATAGTATCGGAGGAACATTATAAACAACTCAAATATGAAAAAACAAAAACAAAACATATTACAATATATAATTATTGAAGACTTTTCTTTTAGGTAAGATTTTCAGAAAATCCAGGCATAGATTTTATGTTACAAAATGGTCCATATCATCCCAAAATGTCTTTTGATTGAACAGTAAAGTAGTATTTGTTGGATGATAAAACTGAGGTAAAGTACAAGCCATTGAGAGAGGTAAAGCTTCAATTTCTCCAATTTCCTTCTGTATCTGCTTATTATTAGGGTTTTTATGGCACAGGAATAGGTGGTAGCTATTCACAGGAGCACACTTGGGTTTGATTTTGGTGATGTTCCCAGTCTGGGCAATGCCCCTGGGTCTCAGCACCCATTTCTCTTTGAGCTCAAGCTTCTGGGGAGGAGGTGTATCTCAGACTTTGTCTACTAGTTCAAGTAGGAGAGGTGGTGCTTCTTTGAGAGGTGGTGGGTGCTCAAAGGACTCAAGAATCTCAGCTGCATTTTGTGCCACTGGGGTTGTCTCTTTTAAGTTTAAAACAGCTTTCATAGGTGACTCCAGGGTGGGTACTGAACTTCTGTGTTGCAGTTGGATAGGCTTTCTTTTGTTAGATCAATCACAGAATCAAGTTTCTTTTCCTCTATAGCCATAACTTCTGGTTCAGCATCAGGTAAATCACTGGAATTTCTTGATGTAATTTTTTCCAATATCTGTTGGATTTGATGCAATTGGAGTTTTCAAATTAGGACTTGCCACAGAAATCAACATATCATCATTGTTACTTTCAGAAACCAACTCAACATGCTTTTCCCAGTGGTTTAGAAGGTTCATAGTTCATAGAAGTCATTTTTTTTCATCTGGACTATTGGCTGACTCTTGAATCTTATCCAAATTCATAGTCTCTGAATTTACAACCTCACAGGCTATATTACTGGATAACATGTTTGGTTCCAAACAATTCCTTTGAGATAATACTATTGTTTTGATATATCTTTGAAGCTTTTGCTCATCAGCTATTGCTTCATGTTTATTCCTGCACTGTGTCTTCCCAATGCATTCATTCAATTCTTTTAGTTTGTGATCAAATACTTTGTAATTTATACTACAGATCTCCTGTTTCAGCAATGCTCTTTGCCTTTCCAGAGCTACACAAATATTTTCATTAATTTGCTCTGAAGTTTTCATGCATGTAAGATTTTCTTTGTTTTCTGAAAACATCCTCTTCTTTTGATTATGACTGTAATTATTATCAATTTTGAATGATGAATGCCATGTTGAGTCTATACTTCCACAAGTTGAAATGCTGGAATGACAAGTTCTACTAGATTCTTCAGTTTTCAAATGTCAGCATCATGGTTGCTGGAACTAACTGAATTCACCAAATTAGGTGCTTTCTCAACAGGCACAAAACAGGAGTCTGAACTTAAAATGTTGTCATTTTGCCTTTTATCATGTGATTCTGAATTGGTGCTTGTTTCTAAATAGGAAACCATCTTGTTATTTCTCTGATCATCCAAGGTACTAGTTACTGAATACTTTAGCATTTGAACTATATCTCTCAATACACTGGGTGGAGAGTAAATGGATTTTAGATTACAATCCCCTTTATGTTGCTCAAAAAACAATCTTGTTACATTTGCCTGATATTCAAAATGATTTTCAGAAGTGTTCAGAGAGACGTTTGCCTCTTCATCGGAGAGTCTACTGTTTTATCTGGCTTTTGGTAAGGATCCATGACTTATTCATTAACACATTCCAAACTAATTTTTGAATCAACAATTTTCTCTACCGTTTCTATTAAATTCTGAGGGAATACTTTACTTTTCTGTGAGCTTATTGAATTTTTGCTAGAGTCCAGTGAGGAAGAATCCTTTTCAGAATGTGTACATTTGCTTTGTATGACACCAGTACTTTAATTCTGATTATTACTTGGCACATGATTCCCAATTATTGTTGTTTTCAGTGCTTCAACAATTTTTAACTTATTCAGGATTTCGACTTGCTTCCGGCAACTTGTAGGTATTACTTTATAGGCTTTTAATATCTTCTGGATTTCTTCTATCTGGACTTGCCATCTTTCATATTTTGATGTTTCTTTTTCCTATATTCTTTTTGTTCAGAATATCATTTCATCAGGAACAGTTTCAGGTTTTGTGAGACCTGAGTCTATAGTAACGAATTTTCAAGGTATGGGTCTAGTTTTAATTAAGCCTCAGAGGGCAGAATAAGTAACTAGATACACGAGTAGGGCAGAATAAGTAACTAGATACACCAGTTCTTAAAAAAAGCAAATCATTTCCAAAAGGACACTCCTTATGCATTTCTGTCGAGGCAGAAGTCAATCTTTGGGTGTGGTCCATACAAATTTCACAAAAGCTGAATTTGGTGTAATTAGTCCACTCGGATGTTTCATTTTTGCATTTTCAGTAGGCTTCCTGTGATATAAATTGTCTTTATCTTGCATGTTCTTACTCATTTGTTTTGCAGTTTAATACTTGTTATGCCGCGGGTCATTTACTGGCTACCAGAGCGGTGCTGCGCTGCCTCTGCCTCCGCCAGTGCCACTGCGGCCAGAGCCACCTTAGGCGGCCTGGTTCGCCAGACCTTCTGCGTTATGCAACCACCATGCACAACGACCAGAAGCAGGCTTTTGATCTCATGCAAAAGATACAGGTTCCCCCAGAGATCCTAGGGAAATACTCCTTTACTCTCAGAGGGAGTAATTAAAACGTGCTCTTAGCACCTAAAGAATACTTAATACTTTGAAAAGAGAACTTAAAGTACTTTAAGAGTACATTATAAGCTGATAATTACCCAGGAACTGTATGAAACAGTGTTGACAGGGTCTCCAGTGACCAGTCACACATCATACACAAGTTGGGAACCCGTGGAAAAGCTGAGATCGCAGCAAACTTTGTAAATTCCCCCGACCAGGGGTCTGGTGCCCCTCCCTGCCCAGACCCCAGGGACTGTCTTGCAGCTGGCTCCCTGAAAGGAAAAAAAACAACAATCTGTTGAGGGCAAGAAGGGGGGCTCAACCCAGCCTCAACTGCAGAATTAATTAACAAATTAATTAACTATTAATTTTTGGAGCTGGGGGTGCTAGAGAAGGGCTGGACTCCAAGAAGGGGCAGTAGGGGGGGCACCTAAAAGTGGGCACCCATTCTCTGGCTCCAAAAACATTTTTTTCCCTACATTTTGTCCCTTCTCCTTTCTCGCTGACTCCTTATCTTTTTATACTTCAATAGCCCCCGACAAGGGTGGAATTAAAGCTGTTGGAGAGTAATTATCCAGACAATAGCCCAAAGTGCATCTTTAAATACTCTGTTCTGACACTGACAAAACTTCCTGGCTGGGGAAAGGCTTTTAAAAGGGACTTCTTTTTTTTTCTTTCTTTTTTCTTTTTTTAATTTAAAAGTAACGTGGTTATTTTCTATCAGGCAGCCCATGTTGAAAGTCTAGGCTAGTCTTAGGGGGAGACAGCACACCCAGAACTTCTCTGAATTTCAGATTCACTTCTGAAGAAAGTCTCCACCCCAGTCTTTAATTGGCAACTCAGGCTGACCAAGGAATTTAGCTGGAGTTGCCCCAAAGAGGAGAGGGGAGAAGGGAACAGTATCCCTGGGAGACAACTGGAGTTCCTAGGATTGGGAGAGTGGAGGGAGGTCCAGCTCAATTGGCAGCCCTCCTGGTAACACAGACCCAACCAGCTTCAGTTAGCCATGCCCCCAATGGGATCAGAATGACCAGGAGAACTAAAGGCTCCACACCTCCTCACACTGGTGGGGTTGCTGTGGGCTGGCAAGTGCCACATGCTGGACAGGATAGGAAAGGCACCAAGTCTAGAGGCCTCACAGGAGGTCTCATTCTCAGGGAAACTCCATATCCTCCTCCTGAGACCTGAGCCTCTCTAGATTGGGAAACCCTGACGGGGGTCAACCATATCTAATGAGACCCTCTCACAAAAAGGCTACATAGAGGCAGGGCAAGAAACAGAAAAACAAGAGGTGAAAAATTCTGATCAACTAAATAGAACCAAAGTTAGAGGTCTAGAATAAGTTGAATTGAACAAGAAAGGTTAGAGAATAAAGTCAACCAAGAAGAAAACCCTAGGTAAAAGAGTGAAAATGAGCTCCAGAATAAACTAATCAAGGAAATCAGATGCCTAGACAACTTAAGATAACAAGCCATACTAGGAAATACAAAAATATGGATCAGCCAAAGGAACAAACTAATAGTTCAATCAAGATACAGGAATTGAGGCAACTAATGCTAAATCAATTCAATGAGCTGATGGAAGGTATGGCCGAAGAGATGAAGGATATAAAGAAGATACTGGATGACCATAAAGAAGAATTCATTAACTTGAAAAAACAAATGGCAGAACTTATGGGAATGAAGGGCACAATGGAGAAGATGGAAAACACAATCGAGGGACACAACAGTAGATTTGAACAGGCAGAAGAAAGGATCAGTGAACTGGAAGACAAGACATTTGAATTCATAAACACAAAAAAACAGATTGTGAAAAAAAATAGAAAATACAAGCAGGGTCTTAGGGAGCTGAATGACAGCATGAAGCATACAAATATATGTGTTATGGGTATCCCAGAAGGAGAAGAGAGGGGAAAAGGGGCAGAAAGAATAATAGAATAAATATTCACTGAAAATTTCCCAACTCTTATGAAAGACAATTACAGATTCAAGAAGTGCAGCATACCCCAAACACAATGGATCCCAGTAGACCTATTCCAAGACACTTACTGATCAGATTGTCCAATGTCAAAGACAAAGAGAGAATTCTGAAAGTAGAAAGAGAAAAGGGATCCATCACATGCAAGGGAAGTTCAATAAGAGTATGTACAGATTTCTACACAGAAACCATGGAGGCGAGAAGACAGTCGTATGATATAAGATAAAACTGTCCTTAAAAATGAGGGAAAGATTAAAATATTTTCAGACAAAAAGACACTGAGGGAGTTTGTGAATAAGAGACTAGCACTACAAGAAATACTAAACGGAGTGCTACAGACTGATAGGAAAAGATAGGAGAGAGAGGGTTGGAGAAGAGTGTAGAAATGAAGTATATCAGGAAGGGTAAAACAAGATAGAGGGAAAAATTAGATATGATATATTAAATCCAAAAGACAAAATGGTAGAAGAAGGTACTGCCCTTACAGTAATAACATTAAATGTTAATGGATAAAACTCCCCAATAAAAAGACAGACTGGCAGAATGGATTAAAAAACAGGACCCATCTATATGCTGTCTACAAGAAACTCACTTTAGACACAAGGACAAAAATAGACTGAAAGTGAAAGGTTGGGAAAAGATATTTCTTGCAAACAACAAACAGAATAAAGTGGGAGTAGATATATTAATATCAGATAAATTACACTTCAAAAGTAAAACAATTAAAAGAGACAAAGAAAGACACTATATATTAATAAAAGAGTCAATTCATTGAGAAAACATAACAATCATAAATATTTATACACCAATCCAGAATGCCCCAAAATTCATGAGGCAAACACTGAGAACACCGAAAGGAGAAGTAGATACCTCTACAATAATAGCTGGAGACTTCAATACACCACTCTCAACAATGGATAGAACATCTAGACAGAGGATCAATAAAGAAACAGAGATGTTGAATTGTAGGATAAACGAACTAGACTTGACAGATATTTATAGAACACTACACCCAACAACAGCAGGTTACATTTTTTTCTCAAGTGCTCATGGAACATTCTCAAGGATAGACCACATGTTGGGTCACAAAGCCCATCTCAAACATATTTAAAAATATTGATATTATACAAAACACTTTCTTGGATCATAATGGAAAGAAGTTGGAAATAAATAACAGGCAGAAGGTGGTAAAATTCACAAATACATGGAGGCTAAACAATACCTTCTTAGAAACCAGTGGGCAAAGGAAGAAATTACCAGAATAAGTACCTCAAAGCAAATGACAATGAAAACACAGCATATCAAAACTTATGGGATGCAGCAAAGGTGGTGCTAAGAGGGAAATTTATTATCCTAAATGCCTATATTAAAAGAGAAGAGAGAGCAAAAATTGAGTAATTAATTGTTCAACTGGAGGAACTAGAGAAAGAATAGCAAACTAACCCCAAAGCAAACACAAGGGAAGAAATAACAAAGATTAGAGCAAAAATAAATGAAATTGAGAACAGGAAAACAAGAGAGAGAATCAACAAAACCAGAAGTTGGTTCTTTGAGAAAATCAATAAAATTGATTTACCACTAGCTAGGCTAACAAAAAAAAAAAAAAAAAAAAGGATTGGATGCAAAGAAATGCAATCAGAAATGGGAAAGGAGACATGACTACTGACCCTGCAGAAATAAAGGAGATAATGAGGACACTATGAGCAACTATATGCTAATAACTAGACAACTAGGTGACTTAGATGAAATGGACAATTTTCTAGAAAAGCATACACAGCCAACATTGACTCAAGAAGAAATAAATGACCTCAACAAATCAATCACAAGAAATGAAATTGAGTCAATCATCAAAAAAGCTCCAGAAAAGAAAATCCCAGGACCAGATGGCTTCACATGTGAATTCTACCAAGCATTCAAAGAATTAGTACCAACCCTGCTCAAACTCTTCAAAAAATTGAAGAGAAGAGAAAGCTACCTAACTCATTCTATGAAGCCAATGTCACCCTAATACCAAAATCAGGCAAAGATACTACAAAAAAGAAAATTATAGACCAATCTTTTTAATGAATATGGATGCAAAAATCCTCAACAAAATACTCGCAAACTGAATCCAGCAGCACGTTAAAAGAATTATACACCACAACCAGGTGGGATTTATTCCAGGTATGCAAGGCTGGTTCAACACAAGAAAATCAATTAATGTAATACACCACATCAATAAAGCAAGCAGAGGAACCACATGATCATCTCTATTGATGCAGAAAAGGCATTTGACAAAATTCAACATCCTTTCTTGATGAAAACACTTCAAAGGATAAGAATAGAAGGGAACTTTCTCAATATGATAAAGGCAATATATGAAAAACCCACAGCTAACATCATACTCAATGGGGAAAGACTGAAAGCTTTCCCTCTAAGATCAGGAACAAGACATGGATGCCCAGTGTCACCATTGTTATTCAACATTGTGCTGGAAGTTTTAGCTAGAGCAATTAGGCAAGAAAAATAAATAAAAGTCATCCAAATTAGAACGGAAGAAGCAAAACTTTCACTGTTTGCAGATGACATGATCCTATATGTAGAAAATCCAGAAAAATATACAGCAAAGCTACTAGAACTAGTCAATAAATACAGCAAACTGGCAGGTTACAAGATCAACACACAAAAATCTGTAGTGTTCCTATACACAAGCAATGTGCAACAAGAGGAAGAAATCAAGAAAAAAATTGCATTTACAATAGCAAACAAAATAATCAAGTATTTAGGAATAAACTTAACAAAGGCCATAAAAGACCTTTACACAGATAACTATAAGAAACTGCTAAAAGAAATCGAACAGGACCTAAAAAAAAAAAAATGGAAGAACATACCATGTTCATGGATTGGAAGACTAAATATAGTTAAGATGGCAATTTTACCTGAACTGATTTGTAGATTCAATGCAAGACCAATTAAAATCCCAACAACTTACTCTGAAGAAGTAGAAAAACCAATAACAAAATTTATTTGGAAGGGCAAGGTGCCCTGAATAGCCAAAAATATCATGAGAAAGAGGAACAAAGTGCGAGGTCTCACACTACCTGACTTTGAAACATATTATGATGCTACATTGGTCAAAACAGCATGGTACTGGCATAAAGATAGATATACCAACCAATGGAATCAAATTGAGTGTTCAGAAATAGACCCTCACATCTATAGACAATTGATCTTAAGTCAGTCAAGCCAAAGCAGCTGGGATGGAGCATCCTGTTCAGTAAATGGTGTTTGGAGAACTGGATATCCATTTCCAAAAGAATGAAAGAGGACTCCTATCCCACACGTTATACAAAAATTAACTCAAAATGGATCAAAGACCTAAATGTTAGCCCTAAGACCGTAAGACTCTTAGAAGAAAACGTAGAAAAATATCTTAAAGATCTTGTGATAGGAGGTGGTTTCCTAGACCTCCCACCTAAGGTGTGAGCCACAAAAGAAAAAATAGACAAATGGGATCTCCTCAAAATTATACACTTTTGTACATCAAAGGACTTTATCAGAAAAGTAAAAAGGCAGCCTACACAATGGGAGATGATATTTAGAAACCACATATCAGATAAGGGTTTAATATCCAGAATATATAAAGGTATTCTACAACTTAACAACAGAAAGACAAACAATCCAATTTAAAAAATAGGCAAAAGACATGGACAGACACTTTTCTGAAGAGGAAAATCAGATGGCTCAAAAACATATGAAAAAATGCTCAACTTCACTGGCTGTTAGGGATATGCAAATCAAAACCACAATGAGATGTCATCTCATGCCTATCAGAATGGCCATTATCCAAAAAGAAACCCAGAAAATTACAAGTGCTGGAGAGGATGTGGAGAAAGTGGCACATTTATTCATTGTTGGTGGGAATGTAGAATGGTGCAAGCACTCTGGAAGACAGTGTGGAGGTTCCTCAGGAAGCTAAGTATAGATTTGCAATATGACCCAGCTATTCCATTGCTAGGTATATACTCAAAGGAACTGAAAGTTAAGACACAAATGGACATTTGTAAACTGATGTTTATTGCAGCATTGTTCTCAATTGCCAAGAGATGGAAACAGCCCAAATGTCCATCAGTGGACGAGTGGATAAACAAGCTGTGGTATATATACATGATGGAATATTATGCAGCTGTGTGACAGAACAAAGACATGGAACATATAATAACTTGGATGAACCTTGAGGACATTATGTTGAGTGAAGTTAGCCAGAAACAAAAGGACAAATAATGAATGGTCTCGCTAATATAACATTAATGAGCAAACTTTGGGAGTTAAAAGCTGGTAACACAGGCTACCAGGAGATAGAAAAAGGGTAGAGATTGGGTATTTGATGCTGAAGGACTACAGAATATTCTGCAGGATTGATTGTATAGATCCAGAAATAGAGAGCATAATACTGTGTGATGGTAGCACAATATTGTAAGTACACTGAACAAAGATAACTGTGAGTAAAGCTGAAAGAGGTGAGATAGGGGAATGTATGACACCAGAGGTAAACATTGACGATAAAGACTGGGACTGTATAACTTGGCAAAAACTGGAGTGGCCAATGACTGCTACTAAATGTACAAATATAAAAATGTTCTCACATGTGGGAGAACAAATGAATGTCAACCATGCAGAGTGTTGAAAAAGGGATGATATTTGGGAAAAAACATACTCAAAGCAAACTGAGTCTATGATCAACAGTAACATTGTAATATGCTTCCATGAAATGTAACAAAGGCAATACACCAAAGCTAAATGTGTATAAGAGGGGGATATAAGGGAGGGACATTGGATTCTTGGGAGTGGTGTTGTTTTCTTACTATTATATTGTATTGTACGACATTTTATTTTTCTTTTCATTATCTTTTTCATTATTCAGTAAGAAAACTTTTTCAGAGTAATCAATATGTTCAAGTGCTGTCTGTGGTGATAAATGTACAACTCTATGATGATACCATGAACAACTTACTGTACACTGTGGATAATTGTATGGTATGTGAATATATCTCTATAAAATTATAGGAAAAAATATAAATAGGGATAAAAGTGCTGGAGAAAACATGGAGAGAAGGATGTACCTATTTACTGTTGATGAGGAGGCAGAATGGTGTAGGCTTTCTGGAGGTCAGTGTGGTGGTTCCACCAGAAGCTAAGTATGTGAGGGCCATAATGTCCTGCAACCTCAGTACGGGTATGTACTTGGAAGATCTGAGAGCAGAGACATGAATGGACATTTGCATATTGGTGTTTATGGAGGCAGTATTCATGATTTGCAATTGGTGGAGGTGGCCTCAGGGTACATTGACTGAGGAACAGAATGGTGAACTGTGGTGTATGCATACAATGGAATATTGAGCAACTGCAAGAAGGAGTGAAGCTGTGAGACATGCAATGCAATGAGGTGAATAGATCCTGTAGACAGCATTTTGAGTGAAGTACACCAGAAACAAAGGCAAACACTATAATGCCTCACCAATATGGACTAACTACAATGTGTAAACTCAGAATTGAATCTTAGAGCCCAGCTTAACAGGGGAATGATTATTGTAATGATCCCTAGATTGTAAGCTCTTACAGCAGTCAAATATATTCCTGAATTGTAATGGCTATCTCCAAACTCTGAGATACTGATCCCTTTGTGTATAACCTGATTGGTCTCTGGAACATTGGGTATCTGTGTGACACCTGAAACTCAGAGCTAAAGCTCGGCAGATATGAATGTCAGTATTAGTGCTTTCAGCAATAGTTTAAAAAAAAAAAGGCTGAAAAAGAGCCCAGACTTCAATTAGAGATATGAGTGGGGCAGATCTGGTTAAGACTCGGGCAAATAAGGCCAAAGGGTAAAGGTTGAAACTGACTGTGTGTTAACACTTCAACTTCCATGTGAGACCAAGGGAAGAGATGTTTATTTGGTACAGGATCTATTTTCCTAAACAATATAACTTGTACAGTCAGTTTGTTCAAACACCACAATTACATGGAATTTTGAATAGGAAGTGAGATATGGTAGGTTTGTATAGGTTATAGTGAAATAGCAACACATCCCAAAGTAATTTGGGTGGAGAATAAAAATATACATGCAGGGCCCCTTCTGAGGAGCTGGGGGAGAATGTGGAAGTGTTGGACTTCCTCACCTGGATTGTTGCTGATGTTTTCACAAACATTGAGGACTGATGACTTGGTATGCTGAGCCCTGTATCTTGGGGCTTGCCCTTCTGAAGCTCATTACTGCAAAAGAGAGGCTAAACCTGCTTATAATTGTGCCTAAGAGTCTCCTCCTGAGTGCTTCTTTGTTGCTCAGATGTTGCCCTCTCTCTCTAACTAAGCCACCTTGCCAGGTGAACTCATGCCCTCCCCCCTATGTGGGACCTGACTCCCAGGGGTGTAAATCTCCCTGGCAACACAGGATATGACTCCCAGGGATGTATCTGGACCTGGCATCATGGCACTGAGAACATCTTGACCAAAAGGGGGATGCAAAACGAAATGAACTAAAGTTTCAGTGGCTGAGAGATTCCAAATGGAGTTGAGAGGTCACTCTGGTGGACACTCTTATTCACTACATAGATAATAGTTTTTAGGTTTCAATGTATTGGAATAGCTAGAAGTAAATACCTGAAACTATGAAACTCCAACCCAGTAGCTTTGACTCTTGAAGATGATTGTATAACAGTGTAGCTTACCAGGGGTGACAGTGTGATTGTGAAAACCTTGTGGATCACACTCCCTTTATCCAGTGTATGGATGGAGGAGTAGAAAAATGCGGACAAAAACTAAATGAAAAATAGGGTAGGATGGGGGGATGATTTGGGTGTCCTTTTTTACTTTTATTTTTTATTCTGATTCTTTCTGGTATAAAGAAAATGTTCAAAAATAGATTGGGGTGATGAATGCATAACTATATGATGGTGCTGTGAACAGCTGATTGTATACCATAGATGATTTTATGGTATGTGAATATATCTCAATAAAACTTAATTCAATTAAAATATAAAAAAGAGTACATTATAGAGTACTTAGTACTCTTATGACTTAAAGAGTACATCTAAGGAGACAGAAAAGTGGGGTCACAAGGCCAAGTCTGATGACCCCAGTAGAGATACAGAGAGACAATTGGAGTATTTATGTCTCTCTGAGTATGAGCTGGCAAAGTGAGGATACCACCAGCATCTCCTCTCCTGGTTTGGGCATTGGGTGGGGGTGAAGGCTCCTAAGAGTAGTAGATCTAGCGATGTCCATCCTGGGCCCCAAATCCAGCTCTCAGCATGCTCAGAATTTGCTGCTGTTCTTCACTTCTGGCTCCTTTCTTTGGATAGCTCTTGGTCTGTCTAGGGGCCAATTAGAAGTATGGAAGTCATAATTGAGTTCCTCCAGATATTTACATATATTATTTCATTAATCCTCATAAGAACCTCCTGAGGGAGGGATCATCATTGTTTTCACCGATGAATAAACCAAGGCTCTGAGAGATGAGAGGATTGCCCAATGTCCCACAGCTAGGACTTGGTGGAGTCTGTTACAGATTTAACTGACTTTAAAGTCAGAATTCTTTCCAGAATTTCACTGCACAATCTTTTGTTGTTTTAGGTTTCTTCCTCTCCCTGATCATTTATATATGACTAGACTACAAGTCTATAGATTATATTTTATAAATATCTCCTAATCCTGTTCTCCTTCCCTCCTCTCCTCCTCTCTCTCTTATTCAAGATAAAATTTATATATATAGTGAAATGCATAGATCCTAAGTGTACAACTCAATGAGCTTTCATGAATGTGTACACTTGTAAATCTACCTCCCTAAATCAAGATATAAAACATTTATATTACGATTAAACATTCTCTCATTCCCTCTTTTGGTTATTTCTTGCCTCCCATAAGCAACAATGGACACATTTTCTGTCACTATAGATTAGTTTTTCCTGTTCTAGAACCTCATATAATGCAATCCTACATACTATACTCTTTTGTGTCTACTTCTTTTAGTCAATATAATTTTTAGAAATATTCTACATGTTATTGTGTATACAGATACTTCATTCCCCTTATTTTTGGTAACAGCTTTATTGAGATATAATTCATATGTCATATAATTCATTCAAAGCATAAAATTCAATGATTTTCAATATATTCACACAGTTGTGTGACCATCACAATCAATTATAGAACATTTTCATTACCCCAAAAAGAAACCCTGCATCCCTTACCTGTCACCCTTCGATGCCCAACCCTCCCCCCATCCCCTCTCAGGACTAAGCAACCACTAATCTACTTTCTGTCTCTATAGGTTTGCCTATTCTGAACATTTCATATAAATGGAATCATACAATATGTGGTCTTTTGTGACTGGCTTCTTTCACTTAGCATAATGTTTCCAAGATTCATCCAGTTATAGCATGTATCAGTACTTCATTTAATTGCTGAATAATATTGCATTGAATGGATATGCCACATTTTGTTTATCCATTCATCTGTTGAATGATACTTGGGCTTTTTTCACTTTTTGGTGATTGTGACTAGTGCTATTCTGAACATTTGTGATAAACCTAAGAATGTAATTGCTGGGCCAAATTGTAATTCTATGTTTAACATTTTGAAGAACCACAAAAAGCTTTTCCAAGTGTCTGCATCATCTTACGTTCCCACCAGCAATGTATGAAGGTTCTGATTTCTCCCCGACCAACAGTTTTTACTGACTTTCAAAAAAATTGAGGTAAAATTCATATAACATAAAATTAAAAACCATTTTTAAGTGTACAATTCAGTAACATTTAGTACATTTACAATGTTGTGCAACCATTGCCCCAATCTACTTACAAGATATTTTCATCACCCCCAAAGGAAACCCCATATCCATAAAGTAATCATTTCTCATTCCCCCCTCCACCAGGCCCTGGCAAACACTAGTCTGATTTCTGTCTCTATGGATTTACCTGTTCTAGATGCTTCATATAAATGGAATCATACAATATGTGATCATCTGTGTCTGTTTTTCCACTTAGCATAATGTTTTTGAGGTTTGTGCACCTTGCAGTGTGTCTCAAAACTTCATTTCTTTTTATGGTTGAATAATATTCCATTGTATGGCTACACCACATTTATTTATCCATTGATCAGTTGATGGGCAATTGGGTTGTTTCCACATTTCGAGTATTGTGAATAGTGCTGCTATGAACATTGATGTGCAAGAATTTGTTTGAATACATCTTTTCAATTCTTTTTTATACATACCTAGGAGTGGAATTGCTGAGTCACATGATAATTCTATATTTAACTTGTTGAGCAACAGCCAAGCTGTTTCCACAGAGGCTGCACCATTCTACAGGTCCACTAGCAAGGTACGAGGACTCTAATTTCTCCACACCCTTGTCAAACACTTGTTTTTTTGGGTTTGTTTATTTATTTGTTTTGTTTTGTTTTGTTTATTCTAGCCATTCTAGTGGGTATGAAGTGGTATCTTATAGTGATTTTGATTTGCATTTCCTTAATGGCTAATGATGTTGAGCATCATTTCATGTGCTTATTGGCCATTTGTATATCTTTTTGGAGAAATATCAACTCAAGTCTTTTGTTTACTTTTTAAATTGCTTTTTTTGTCATTTTGTTGTTGAGTTTTGAAAGCTTTTTATGTATTCTGGATACTAAACCCTTATCAGATATATAATTTGCAATGATTTTTTTCCTTCTGTTTCCTTTCATTATGATGCCTTTGAAGCATGAAAGATTTTAGTTTTGATAAAGTCCAATTTATTTATTTCTTATTCTGTCACTTGTGATTTTGCTGTCATTTCTATGAATCCATTGCCAAATCCAAGGTCATGAATAATTCCCCTATTGTTTTGTCTAAGAGTTTTATAGTTTTGGCTCTTGTACTTAGATGTTGATCTTTTTGAGATAATTTTTATATATGATGTCATATAAGGGTCCAATTTCATTCTTTTGCATATGGATATCCAAGGTTCTTGTATCATTTGGGAGGAAGGTAGAGATATTGACTAAATTTAGTTTTGGTCAATTTAAGTATGAATGCTAAAATTTAAGGATAACTATTACAAAAATAGAGATAGAACATACCACACAAATCAGTAGTGGGAAAAAATTGAATAGTAAAATCTCAATTACTTGAAAAGAAGACAGTACAGGAGAAAAATAAAGAAGCATAGAAAAATCAGGATAAATATAAAACATTAAATTAGATGGAAGGAATAAATAAAAATATGTCAGTGATCAAAATAATTATAATTGGAAGAAATCCACCAGTTAAAATACTGAAATTACAAATTGAAAATTGATTTTTCCCAAATCCTATTATATGTTGTTCCAAGACTCACCTAAAACTTAAAGACTGTATTCTCTGATCACATTGCAATTAAATAATAGCAAATTAATTAATGAAAATTAATGCAACTAAGTCAATAGTAAAAAAATAACTTTCTAAATACATATAGAAATTTAAAGACACATATTTGATTAATTCTTGGGTAACAGAAGGAACCATAATGCAAATTGGAAAATATTTATGACTAAATGTTAATAAAAAATACCTCATGTCAGAGGTGGGGCAAGATGGTGGAGTGGTGAGGTGTGGAATCTGGTTACTCCCCTAGGGCAGCTGGTGCATAGCCAGGAACCATATGGAACAGCTGCTTCAGGGACTTCTGTGACTGGACATGCATTGCATACCAGTCTGGAATGGCTGGTACAGCTGAGATTGCAGCAAAGAACTGTAAGCTTCCCTGGCCAGGGGACTGGTTCCCCCCACCCCAGACATGGCAGTCTGCCTTGGAGATGGTTCCCCAAGGGAAAAAGAAACAATCTGTGCTGGGAGCAAGGAGGGGGGATCAACCAGGTCCCAATTGCAGAATTAATTAACAAATTTAGACTACTGAATAAAAGCTCCAAGCACAGATGAACCAGGAGCAGGCACCAAAGGAACTGGGAGGAATCCATCTGACAGAGAAGAGGTGGGATTGACAACAACAACAACAACAAAAAAGAGACACTTGGAGTTGGAGGTGTTCAGAATACTGGAAAAGTGCTGGGCTCCAAGGGAAAGGGGGCACATAGAGATGGGAACCAAATTGGGCTCTGGCTTTCAAACCTGGGGAGCTGGAGTACAGCTTTGAAAAGGGTTTTCTTTTCCTTTCTTGCTTTCCTTTATCTTTTTACTTTTCAATAGCCCATCAGAGATTCTGCTTCAGCACTGCCCCAGCAGGGGTGGAATTAAGAATTAAACTTGTCTGAGAGTAATTATTCAGGTGAAACAGATAATAACCTAAAGGGCTTATCTTTAAACAGCCATACCAGGTCTGAGAAAACTTGGGGGCAGGGTAAGGGCCTTGAAAAGTTTTTTTTTCTTTTTTTTCTTTTTTTCAATAACTATTCTAAGTAGCTCATTACAGAAAGCCTCAGATATTTGCAATTGATCCCTGGAAAGAGGCAAGAGCAGGGATAAGATAGGTCTGAGAGACAAAGCAATGAGTCTAGTAGGGAGACAATTCCCTAAAGGGCATAACTTCCCCAAGACAAGGGGGGCAGGGCCCAGCCCAAGTGGTGGTCCTCCCTCGGAGAACTCAGACCCCAGGGGCTGGAAAACAGAAACCAGCTTTAATCAGCCACATCCCTGGCAGGTACAGGGTCTATGGAGAATTAAAAGAACCTATGGCACCTCTGGTGGGGAAGCTGCAGGCTGAGAAGTACCACGTGTAGGATGGTGTTCTAGTTTGCTAATGCTGCAGAATGCAAAACACCAGAGATGGATAGGCTTTTATAAAATGGGGGTTTATTTTGCTACACAGTTACAGTCTTAAGGCCACAAAACGTCCAAGGTAACACCTCAGCAATCGGGTACCTTCACCGGAGGATGGCCAATGGCGTCCGGAAAACCTCTGTTAGCTAGGAAGGCAGCTGGTGTCTGCTCCAAAGCTCCGGCCTCAAAAAGGCTTTCTCCCAGGACGTTCCTCTGTAGCAAGCTTGCTCCTCTTCAAAACATCACTCCCAGCTGCACTCAGTTTCCTCCCCCTGAGTCAGCTCATTTATATAGCTCCACTGATCAAGGCCCACCCTGAATGGGTGGGGCCACACCTCCATGGGAACATCTCATCAGAATCATTACGCACAGCTGGGTGGGGCACATTCCAAGCAAATCCAACCAGCACCAAAACTTCTGCCCCACACAAGACCACAAAGATAATGGCATTTGGGGGACACAATACATGCAAACTGGCACATTCCACCCCCTGGACCCCAAAATGACATCATCTTTCCAAATGCAAAATACATTCATTCCATCACAATATCACAAAAAACTTACATCATTTCAGTAACAATAGTTAAGCACAAAATCCCATCAAAATCAATTATAGGCATGGCCAGTCCTAAGGCATAATTCCTCTTTAGCTGTGGATCTGTGAACTTAGAACAAGTTATGTGCTTCCAATATACAAAGGAGAGACATTCATAGGATAAACATTTCCATTGCCATAAGGAGAAACAGTAAGGAAAACAGGGTTAACAGGAGCAAAACAGTTCCTAAAACCCGCAGGACAAACTCCATTAGATTTCAAAGTCTGAGAGTCATTAACAGAACAACGTTGCATCCTTGGGGCTTGAGAGAGCAGGAGCCTAACCCTTCCTAAGGGCCTTTTCGGCAGCCCTTTCCTCTCCAAACGCTTGGGTGAGTGCTCCAACATATCCACACATTGGGGAGACCACCTTCTCAGCCCCACCCTCCTCAAACCTTGGGGCAGCGCCTGGATTCCCTTCCATCTCCGGGGCACATGCTCAACCCCTTCAGAACAGTGTGGTGGCAGCCAGGCTCTCCCCAATTCCCTGGGAATGTGCTCCACCCTCTTTAGGACCTCGGGTGGCAAAACTCTTCCAGAGCATCGAGGCGGAAGGCCCGCCCTCAACCTCCAGGGCAAACTCACCCTTTCCATGCATGTGGGCTGCTCCGCTCTCCCAGCCCGAGACCTCCTGACTCCAGACCTCAACCTCCATAGCTCTGTCTTTGACGAGATTTTTCCTTTAATTTTTTCCTTGTCTGTCTCCTCCAGTCCAGACCGGCAATGGCTCTGTCTATAAAGATCTCGCAAAAATTCTGTTGGCTTTGCATGAAGCATGCAGGGGTCAAAGCCATCAGACAATAGGACTTTCCACAAATCCTTTCTGGATAATTCCATCTCCAATCTTGGCTTGTACTGAAATAGCGGCTGGGTTCCGTGTTTGGTTAGATCCTCATGTTGGGCTGTAGCTTCTGAGATTCCACCCCCTGGAAGCTTGTAATTTTCCAAGCGATCAGCTTCTGGTCTCTTTGAACCCAAGAGTTCAGTTCTAAGTTTATCTGTTTCCGCTCGCATTTTACTATAAGCTGCAAGGAGAAGCCAGGGTACCTCCTCCATGTGTAGTCTGGAGATCTCCTCAGCTAAATATTCCAGGTTGTTGCTTTCAAATTCTGCCTTCCGTCTGACACCAGGACTCAATTTTGCCAAATTCTCTGCCACTTTAAAACAAGGATCACCTTTCTTCCAGTTTGCAACAACACATTCATCATTTCTGCTCAAGTCCACATCAGAAGTATCTTTAGAGTCCATATTTCCATAAACAGTCTCTTTAAAGCAGTTTTGGCCTTTTCTATCAAGCTCCTCACAATTCTTCCAGAATCCTCCCCCTATCCATTTGAAAAGCCGTTCCAACATGTTTGGTATTTGCAAACTCAGCAGCAAAAGCACCCCACTCCTCTGGTACCAAAATCTGTTCTAGTTTGCTAATGCTGCAGAATGCAAAACACCAGAGATGGATAGGCTTTTATAAAATGGGGGTTTATTTCGCTACACAGTTACAGTCTTAAGGCCACAAAACGTCCAAGGTAACACCTCAGCAATCGGGTACCTTCACCGGAGGATGGCCAATGGCGTCCGGAAAACCTCTGTTAGCTAGGAAGGCAGCTGGTGTCTGCTCCAAAGCTCCGGCCTCAAAAAGGCTTTCTCCCAGGACGTTCCTCTGTAGCAAGCTTGCTCCTCTTCAAAACATCACTCCCAGCTGCACTCAGTTTCCTCCCCCTGAGTCGGCTCATTTATATAGCTCCACTGATCAAGGCCCACCCTGAATGGGTGTGGCCACGCCTCCATGGGAACATCTCATCAGAATCATTACGCACAGCTGGGTGGGGCACATTCCAAGCAAATCCACCAGCACCAAAACTTCTGCCCCACACAAGACCACAAAGATAATGGCATTTGGGGGACACAATACATTCATACTGGCACAGATGGATAGGAAAAGCACAGTGTCTAGAGGCTCCAGGAGAGTCTGACAACCTGTGGGGTTGCATTCTCAGGGAAACTTCATACCCTCTTCTTAAGACCTGGGCCTCTCTGGACCAGGAAAATCTGATTGGGGTCAATCATATCTGGGAGACCTTCTCACAAAATGGTTACAGAGAGACAGGGCAAGAACCAGAGTAACAAGAGGAGAAAAATTCTGATCAACTTAACAGAAGCTAGGTTAGAGGTCTAGAATAAGTTGAACTGCACACCAAAGAACAGATAGAGAACAAAGCCAACCAACAAGAAAACCCTAGGTAAAAGAGGGAAAAAAAACTCTGGATTAACTAATCAAGAAAATCAGATGCCTAGACATATAAAAGTAATGAGCCATACTAGGAAACAGAAAAATGTGGAAGAGACTAAGGAGCAAACTAACACTTCAATTGAGATACAGGAATTGAAACAACTAATTAATAATTAAACAAATCTCCCAAATCAATTCAAAAATCAAATCAATGAGCTGAGGGAAGATATGGAAAAAGAGATGAAAAATATAAAGAAGAAATTGGGTGAACATAAGGAAGAACTTGATGTTTGAAAAAACAAATGGCAAAACTTCTGGGAATAAATGGCACAATAGAAGAGATGAAAAACACAATGGAGACTTACAACACCAGAATTGAAGAGGCAGAAGAAAGGATCAGTGAACAGAAGACAGGACATCTGAAATCCTACACACAAAAATACAGATAAGGAAAAAAATGGAAAAATATGAGCAGGGTCTTAGGGAACTGAATGACAACATGAAGCACATGAATATACATGCTATGGGTGTCCCAGAAGGAGAAGACAAGGGAAAAGGGGCAGAAAGAATGACAAAAGAAATAATCACTGAAAATTTCCAAACTCTTATGAAAGACATAAAATTACAGATTCAAGAAGTGCAGCCTGCCCCAAACAGAATAAATCCCAATAGACCTACTCCAAGACACTTAGTATTCAGATTGTCCAATGTCAAAGACAAGGAGAGAATTCTGAAAGCAGCAAGAGAAAAGCAATCCATCACATACAAGGGAAGCTCGATAAGACTATGTACAGATTTCTCCACAGAAACCATGGAGGCGAGAAGGCCATAGTATGATATATTTAAGATATTGAAAGAGAAAAAATGCCAACCAAGAATTCTATACCTGTCAACCTGTCTTTCAAAAATGAGGGAGAAATTCAAATGTTTTCGGACAAAGAGACACTGAGACAGTTTGTGAATTAGAGACCTGCACTTCAAGAAATACTACGGGGTGTGCTACAGGCTAACAGGAACAGACAGGAGAGGAAGGTTTGGAGAAAAGTGTAGAAATGAAGACTATCAGGAAGGGTAAAAGCAGAGGGAGAGAGAAATAGATGACATATAAAATCCAAAAGAAAAAATGGTAGAAGAAAGTACTGCCCTTACAATAATAATACTAAATGTTAATGGATTAAACTTTCCAATAAAAAGACATAGACTGGTAGAATGGATTAAAAAACAAGACCCTTCTATATGCTGTCTACAAGAAACTCACTTTAAATACAAGGTCAAAAATACAGTGGAAGTGAAAGGTTGGAAAAAGATACTTCACACAAACAACCAGAAAAAAGGGGGAGTAGCTATATTAATACCAGACAAATTAGACTTCAAATGTAAAACAACACAGACAAAGAAGGACACTATATATTAATAAAAGGGACAATCCATTAAGAAAACATAAAAATCATAAATATTTATGCACCAAGACAGAGTCCCCAAAATACATGAGGCAAACACTGACAATACTGAAGGAAGAAGTAGATACCTCTACAATAATAGTTGGAGAGTTCAATATAATGCTCTCATCAATGGATAGAACATCTAGACAGAGGATCAATAAGGAAACAAAGATATTGAATTGTATGATAAATGAACTAGACTTGACAGACATTAATAGAACACTACACCACACAGCAGCAGGATACACATTTTTCTCAAGTGCTTGTGGATCATTCTGTAGGATAAACCACATGCTGAGTCACAAAGCAAGTCTCAACAAATTAAAAAAAATTGATATTATGCAAAACACCTTCTTGGATGACAATGGAATGAAGTTGGAAATCAATAACAGGCAGAAGGTTGGAAAATTCACAAACATATGAGGCTAAATATCACATTCTTAGATAACAAGTGGGTAAAGGAAGAAACTACAAGAGAAATTAATAAATACCTGGAGGGAGGGGCAAGATGGCAGACTGGTGAGCTGTATGTTTTAGTTACTCCTCCAGGAAAGTAGGTAGAAAGCCAGGAACTGTGTGGACTGGACACCACAGAGCAATCTGACTTTGGGCATACTTCATACAACACTCATGAAAACGTGGAACTGCTGAGATCAGCGAAATCTGTAAGTTTTTGCGGCCAGGGGACCCGCGCCCCTCCCTGCCAGGCTCAGTCCCGTGGGAGGAGGGGCTGTCAGCTCCGGGAAGGAGAAGGGAGAACTGCAGTGGCAGCCCTTATCGGAAACTCATTCTACTGATTCAAACTCCAACCATAGATAGACTGAGACCAGACACCAGAGAATCTGAGACCTGCCAGCCCAGCAGAGAGGAGACAGGCATAGAGAAAAAAAACAACACGAAAAACTACAAAATAAAAGCGGAGGATTTTTGGAGTTCTGGTGAACATAGAAAGGGGAAGGGCAGAGCTCAAGCCTGAGCTCAGGCCCTGAAGCGCATATGCAAATCCCAAAGAAAAGCTGATCTCTCTGCCCTGTGGACCTTTCCTTAATGGCCCTGGTTGCTTTGTCTATTAGCATTTCAATAACCCATTAGATCTCTGAGGAGGGCCCTTTTATTTTTTTTTTTTTAATCCTTTTTTCTTTTTCTAAAACAATTACTCTAAGAAGCCCAATACAGAAAGCTTCAAAGACTTGCAATTTGGGCAGGTCAAGTCAAGAGCAGAACTAAGAGAGCTCTGAGACAAAACGCAATAATCCAGTGGCTGAGAAAATTCACTAAACACCACAACTTCCCAAGAAAAGGGGGGTGTCCGCTCACAGCCATCATCCTGGTGGACAGGAAACACTCCTGCCCATTGCCAGCCCCATAACTCAGAGCTGCCCCAGACAACCCAGTGTGACGGAAGTGCTTCAAATAACAGGCACACACCACAAAACTGGGCGTGGACATTAGCCTTCCCTGCAACCTCAGCTGATTGTCCCAGAGTTGGGAAGGTAGAGCAGTGTGAATTAACAAAGCCCAATTCAGCCATCATTTCAGCAGACTGGGAGCCTCCCTAGACAGCCCAGCAGCCCAGAACTGCCCTGGGGGGACGGTACTCACCTGTGACATAGCACAGTCATCCCTCAACAGAGGACCCGGGGTGCACAGACTGGAAGAGGGGCCCACTTGCAAGTCTCAGGAGCCATACGCCAATACCAAGGACTTGTGGGTCAGTGGCAGAGACAAACTGTGGCAGGACTGAACTGAAGGATTAGACTATTGCAGCAGCTTTAAAACTCTAGGATCACCAGGGAGATTTAATTGTTAGAGCCACCCCCCATCCCTGACTGCCCAGAAACACGCCCCATATACAGGGCAGGCAACACCAACTACACACGCAAGCTTGGTACACCAATTGGACCCCACAAGACTCACTCCCCCACTCACCAAAAAGGCTAAGCAGGGGAGAACTGGCTTGTGGAGAACAGGTGGCTCGTGGACGCCACCTGCTGGTTAGTTAGAGAAAGTGTACTCCATGAAGCTGTAGATCTGATAAATCAGAGATAAGGACTTCAATTGGTCTACACATCCTAAAAGAACCCCATCAAGTTCAGCAAATGCCACGAGGCCAAAAACAACAGAAAATTATAAAGCATATGAAAAAACCAGATGATATGGATAACCCAAGCCCAAGCACCCAAATCAAAAGACCAGAAGAGACACAGCACCTAGAGCAGCTACTCAAAGAACTAAAGATGAACAATGAGACCCTAGTACGGGATACAAAGGAAATCAAGAAGACCCTAGAAGAGCATAAAGAAGACATTGCAAGACTAAATAAAAAAATGGATGATCTTATGGAAATTAAAGAAACTGTTGACCAAATTAAAAAGATTCTGGACACTCATAGTACAAGACTAGAGGAAGTTGAACAACGAATCAGTGACCTGGAAGATGACAGAATGGAAAATGAAAGCATAAAAGAAAG
This sequence comes from Choloepus didactylus, assembly GCF_015220235.1. NCBI lineage: Eukaryota > Metazoa > Chordata > Mammalia > Pilosa > Megalonychidae > Choloepus > Choloepus didactylus. The sequence continues at coordinate 72,696,181 of NC_051334.1, read as the reverse complement.
AATGGGGAAAAAAATTGAAAAAATCGAAATGGACCTCAGGGATATGATAGATAACATGAAACGTCCAAATATAAGACTCATTGGTGTCCCAGAAGGGGAAGAAAAGGGTAAAGGTCTAGGAAGAGTATTCAAAGAAATTGTTGGGGAAAACTTCCCAAATCTTCTAAACAACATAAATACACAAATCATAAATGCTCAGCGAACTCCAAATAGAATAAATCCAAATAAACCCACTCCGAGACATATACTGATCACACTGTCAAACACAGAAGAGAAGGAGCAAGTTCTGAAAGCAGCAAGAGAAAAGCAATTCACCACATACAAAGGAAACAGCATAAGGCTAAGTAGTGACTACTCAGCAGCCACCATGGAGGCAAGAAGGCAGTGGCACGATATATTTAAAATTCTGAGTGAGAAAAATTTCCAGCCAAGAATACTTTATTCAGCAAAGCTCTCCTTCAAATTTGAGGGAGAGCTTAAATTTTTCACAGACAAACAAATGCTGAGAGAATTTGCTAACAAGAGACCTGCCCTACTGGAGATACTCAAGGGAGCCCTACAGACAGAGAAACAAAGAAAGGACAGAGAGACTTGGAGAAAGGTTCAGTACTAAAGAGATTCGGTATGGGTACAATAAAGGATATTAATAGAGAGAGGGGAAAAATATGACAAACATAAACCAAAGGATAAGATGGCTGATTCAAAAAATGCCTTCACGGTTATAACGTTGAATGTAAATGGATTAAACTCCCCAATTAAAAGATATAGATTCGCAGAATGGATCAAAAAAAATGAACCATCAATATGTTGCATACAAGAGACTCATCTTAGACACAGGGACACAAAGAAACTGAAAGTGAAAGGATGGAAAAAAATATTTCATGCAAGCTACAGCCAAAAGAAAGCAGGTGTAGCAATATTAATCTCAGATAAAATAGACTTTAAATGCAGGGATGTTCTGAGAGACAAAGAAGGCCACTACATACTAATAAAAGGGGCAATTCAGCAAGAAGAAATAACAATCGTAAATGTCTATGCACCCAACCAAGGTGCCACAAAATACATGAGAGAAACACTGGCAAAACTAAAGGAAGCAATTGATGTTTCCACAATAGTTGTGGGAGACTTCAACACATCACTCTCTCCTATAGCTAGATCAACCAGACAGAAGACCAATAAGGAAATTGAAAACCTAAACAATCTGATAAATGAATTAGATTTAACAGACATATACAGGACATTACATCCCAAATCACCAGGATACACATACTTTTCTAGTGCTCACGGAACTTTCTCCAGAATAGATCATATGCTGGGACATAAAACAAGCCTCAATAAATTTAAAAAGATTGAAATTATTCAAAGCACATTCTCTGACCACAATGGAATACAATTAGAAGTCAATAACCATCAGAGACTTAGAAAATTCACAAATACCTGGAGGTTAAACAATACACTCCTAAACAATCAGTGGGTTAAAGAAGAAATAGCAATTGAAATTGCTAAATATATAGAGACGAATGAAAATAAGAACACAACATACCAAAACCTATGGGATGCAGCAAAAGCAGTGCTGAGGGGGAAATTTATAGCACTAAACGCATATATTAAAAAGGAAGAAAGAGCCAAAATCAAAGAACTAATGGATCAACTGAAGAAGCTAGAAAATGAACAACAAACCAATCCTAAACCAAGTAGAAGAAAAGAAATAACAAGGATTAAAGTAGAAATAAATGACATAGAGAATAAAAAAATAATAGAGAGGATAAATATCACCAAAAGTTGGTTCTTTGAGAAGATCAACAAGATTGACAAGCCCCTAGCTAGACTGACAAAATCAAAAAGAGAGAAGACCCATATAAACAAAATAATGAATGAAAAAGGTGACATAACTGCAGATCCTGAAGAAATTAAAAAAATTATAAGAGGATACTATGAACAACTGTATGGCAACAAACTGGATAATGTAGAGGAAATGGACAATTTCCTGGAAACATATGAACAACCTAGACTGACCAGAGAAGAAATAGAAGACCTCAACCAACCCATCACAAGCAAAGAGATCCAATCAGTCATCAAAAATCTTCCCACAGATAAATGCCCAGGGCCAGATGGCTTCACAGGGGAATTCTACCAAACTTTCCAGAAAGAACTGACACCAATCTTACTCAAACTCTTTCAAAACATTGAAGAAAATGGAACACTACCTAACTCATTTTATGAAGCTAACATCAATCTAATACCAAAACCAGGCAAAGATGCTACAAAAAAGGAAAACTACCGGCCAATCTCCCTAATGAATATAGATGCAAAAATCCTCAACAAAATACTTGCAAATCGAATCCAAAGACACATTAAAAAAATCATACACCACGACCAAGTGGGGTTTATTTTCCAGGCATGCAAGGATGGTTCAACATAAGAAAATCAATCAATGTATTACAACACATTAACAAGTCAAAAGGGAAAAATCAATTGATCATCTCAATAGATGCTGAAAAAGCATTTGACAAAATCCAACATCCCTTTTTGATAAAAACACTTCAAAAGGTAGGAATTGAAGGAAACTTCCTCAACATGATAAAGAGCATATATGAAAAACCCACAGCCAGCATAGTACTCAATGGTGAGAGACTGAAAGCCTTCCCTCTAAGATCAGGAACAAGACAAGGATGCCCGCTGTCACCACTGTTATTCAACATTGTGCTGGAAGTGCTAGCCAGGGCAATCCGGCAAGACAAAGAAATAAAAGGCATCCAAATTGGAAAAGAAGAAGTAAAACTGTCATTGTTTGCAGATGATATGATCTTATATCTAGAAAACCCTGAGAAATCGACGATACAGCTACTAGAGCTAATAAACAAATTTAGCAAAGTAGCGGGATACAAGATTAATGCACATAAGTCAGTAATGTTTCTATATGCTAGAAATGAACAAACTGAAGAGACACTCAAGAAAAACATACCATTTTCAATAGCAACTAAAAAAATCAAGTACCTAGGAATAAACTTAACCAAAGATGTAAAAGACCTATACAAAGAAAACTACATAACTCTACTAAAAGAAATAGAAGGGGACCTTAAAAGATGGAAAAATATTCCATGTTCATGGATAGGAAGGCTAAATGTCATTAAGATGTCAATTCTACCCAAACTCATCTACAGATTCAATGCAATCCCAATCAAAATTCCAACAACCTACTTTGCAGACTTGGAAAAGCTAGTTATCAAATTTATTTGGAAAGGGAAGATGCCTCGAATTGCTAAAGACACTCTAAAAAAGAAAAACGAAGTGGGAGGACTTACACTCCCTGACTTTGAAGCTTATTATAAAGCCACAGTTGCCAAAACAGCATGGTACTGGCACAAAGATAGACATATAGATCAATGGAATCGAATTGAGAATTCAGAGATAGACCCTCAGATCTATGGCCGACTGATCTTTGATAAGGCCCCCAAAGTCACTGAACTGAGCCATAATGGTCTTTTCAACAAATGGGGCTGGGAGAGTTGGATATCCATATCCAAATGAATGAAAGAGGACCCCTACCTCACCCCCTACACAAAAATTAACTCAAAATGGACCAAAGATCTCAATATAAAAGAAAGTACCATAAAACTCCTAGAAGATAATGTAGGAAAACATCTTCAAGACCTTGTATTAGGCGGCCACTTCCTAGACTTTACACCCAAAGCACAAGCAACAAAAGAGAAAATAGATAAATGGGAACTCCTCAAGCTTAGAAGTTTCTGCACCTCAAAGGAATTTCTCAAAAAGGTAAAGAGGCAGCCAACTCAATGGGAAAAAATTTTTGGAAACCATGTATCTGACAAAAGACTGATTTCTTGCATATATAAAGAAATCCTACAACTCAATGACAATAGTACAGACGGCCCAATTATAAAATGGGCAAAAGATATGAAAAGACAGTTCTCTGAAGAGGAAATACAAATGGCCAAGAAACACATGAAAAAACGTTCAGCTTCACTAGCTATTAGAGAGATGCAAATTAAGACCACAATGAGATACCATCTAACACCGATTAGAATGGCTGCCATTAAACAAACAGGAAACTACAAATGCTGGAGGGGATGTGGAGAAATTGGAACTCTTATTCATTGTTGGTGGGACTGTATAATGGTTCAGCCACTCTGGAAGTCAGTCTGGCAGTTCCTTAGAAAACTAGATATAGAGCTACCATTCGATCCAGCGATTGCACTTCTCGGTATATACCCGGAAGATCGGAAAGCAGTGACACGAACAGATATCTGCACGCCAATGTTCATAGCAGCATTATTCACAATTGCCAAGAGATGGAAACAACCCAAATGTCCTTCAACAGATGAGTGGATAAATAAAATGTGGTATATACACACGATGGAATACTACGCGGCAGTAAGAAGGAACGATCTCGTGAAACATATGACAACATGGATGAACCTTGAAGACATAATGCTGAGCGAAATAAGCCAGGCACAAAAAGAGAAATATTATATGCTACCACTAATGTGAACTTTGAAAAATGTAAAACAAATGGTTTATAACGTAGAATGTAGGGGAACTAGCAATAGAGAGCAATTTAGGAAGGGGGAACAATAATCCAAGAAGAACAGATAAGCTATTTAACATTCTGGGGATGCCCAAGAATGACTATAGTCTGTTAATTTCTGATGGATATAGTAGGAGCAAGTTCACAGAAATGTTGCTATATTAGGTAACTTTCTTGGGGTAAAGTAGGAACATGTTGGACGTTAAGCAGTTATCTTAGGGTAGTTGTCTTTTTCTTACTCCCTTGTTATGGTCTCTTTGAAATGTTCTTTTATTGTATGTTTGTTTTCTTTTTAACTTTTTTTTCATACAGTTGATTTAAAAAAGAAGGGAAAGTTAAAAAAAAAAGAAAAGAAAAACAAGGAAAAAAAAAAAGATGTAGTGCCCCCTTGAGGAGCCTGTGGAGAATGCAGGGGTATTCGCCTACCCCACCTCCATGGTTGCTAACATGACCACAGACATAGGGGACTGGTGGTTTGATGGGTTGGGCCCTCTACCACAGGTTTCACCCTTGGGAAGACGGTTGCTGCAAAGGAGGCTAGGCCTCCCTATAATTGTGCCTAAGAGCCTCCTCCCGAATGCCTCTTTGTTGCTCAGATGTGGCCCTCTCTCTCTGGCTAAACCAACTTGAAAGGTGAAATCACTGCCCTCCCCCCTACGTGGGATCAGACACCCAGGGGAGTGAATCTCCCTGGCAACGTGGAATATGACTCCCGGGGAGGAATGTAGACCTGGCATCGTGGGATGGAGAACATCTTCTTGACCAAAAGGGGGATGTGAAAGGAAATGAAATAAGCTTCAGTGGCAGAGAGATTCCAAAAGGAGCCGAGAGGTCACTCTGGTGGGCACTCTTATGCACACTTTAGACAACCCTTTTTAGGTTCTAAAGAATTGGGGTAGCTGGTGGTGGATACCTGAAACTATCAAACTACAACCCAGAACCCATGAATCTCGAAGACAGCTGTATAAAAATGTAGCTTATGAGGGGTGACAATGGGATTGGGAAAGCCATAAGGACCACACTCCACTTTGTCTAGTTTATGGATGGATGAGTAGAAAAATAGGGGAAGGAAACAAACAGACAAAGGTACCCAGTGTTCTTTTTTACTTCAATTGCTCTTTTTCACTCTAATTATTATTCTTGTTATTTTTGTGTGTGTGCTAATGAAGGTGTCAGGGATTGATTTGGGTGATGAATGTACCACTATGTAATGGTACTGTAAACAATCGAAAGTACGATTTGTTTTGTATGACTGCGTGGTATGTGAATATATCTCAATAAAATGAAGATTAAAAAAAAATAAATACCTCAGAGCAAATGAAAGTGAAAACACAACATATCAAAAGTTATGGGATCCAGCAAAGGCAGTGCTGAGAGGGAAATTTATTGCCCTAAATGCCTATATTAAAAGAGAAGAAAGGGAAAAAATTGAGGAATTAACTGTTCACCTGGAGTTACTAGAGAAAGAACAGCAAACTAACCCCAAAGCAAACAGAAGGGAAGAAACAACAAAGATTAGAGCAGAAATAAATGAAATTGAGAACAGGGAAACAATAGACAAAATCAACAAAACCAGAAGTTGGTTCTTTGAGAAAATCAGTAATATTGAGGGACCTTTAGCTAGGCTAATAGAGAGAGAGAGAGAGAGAGAGGATGCCAATAAATAAATCAGAAATGAGAAAGGCATCATAATTACTGACACTGCATAAATAAAGGAGATAATGAGGATATTATGAGTACCTATATGCTAATAAACTGGACAACTTAGAAGAAATGGACAACTTCCTAGAAAAGCATGAAAAACCAACATTGACTCAAGAAGAAATAAATGACCTCAACAAACCAATCACAAGTAAGGGGATTGAGGCAGTCATCTAAAAGCTTCCAAAACACAAAAACCCAGGACCAGATGGCTTCACATGTGAACTCTATCAAGCATTCAAGAAAGAATTAATAACAATCTTGCTGAAACTCTTCAAAAAATTGAAGAGGACAGAAAGCTACCCAACTCATTCTATGAAGCCAACATTACCCCAATACCAAAGTGAGGCAAAGATACTCCAAAAATAAAAGAAAGTTATAGACCAATCTCTTTATTGAATATAGATACAAAAATCTCAACAAAGTACCCACAAACTGAATCCAGAAGCACATTAAAAGAATGATACACCATGACCAAGTGGGATTTATTCCAGATATGCAAGGCTGATTCAACACAAGAAAATCAATTAATGTAATACACCATATCAATAAATCAAAGTGGAAGAACCACATGATCATCTCGATTGATGCAGAAAAGTCATTTGACAAAATTCAACATCCTTTCTTGATGAAAACACTTCAAAGTATATGAATAGAAGGGAACTTTCTCAATATGATAAAGGCAATATATAAAAAGCCCACAGCTAACATCATATTCAGTGGAAAAAGAGTGAAAGCTTTCCCTCTATGATCAGGAATAAGACAGGTATGCCCACTGTCACCATTGTTATTCAACATTGTGCTGGAAGTTTTAGCTAGAGCAATTAGGCAAGAAAAAGAAATAAAAGGCATCAAAATTAGAGAGGAAGAAGTAAAACTTTCACTGTTTGCAGATGACATGATACTATATGTAGAAAATTCAAAAAAATCTACAGCAAAGCTACTAGAGTTAATCAATGAATACAGCAAAGTGGCAGACTACATGATCACCATGCCAAAATCAGTATTGTTCCTATACACAAGTAATGAGCAACAGGTGGAGGAAATCAAGAAAAAAATTCCATTTACAATAGCAACCAAAAGAATCAAGTATTTAGTAATAAACTTAACCAAGGCCACAAAAGATATATACAGAGAAAACTACAAGAAACTGCTAAAAGAAATCAAACATGACCTAAAAATATGGAAGAACATACCATGTTCATGGATTGGAAGTTTAAATATAGATAAGATATCAATTCCACCTATACTGATTTGTAGATTCAATACAATACCAATTAAAATCCTAACAACTTTGCAGAAATAGAAAAACCAATAACCAAATTTATTTGGAAGGGCAGGATGCCCCAAATAGCCAAAAATATCTTGAGAAAGAGGAATGAAGTGAGAGTTCTCACACTACCTGACTTTAAAACATACTAAAAAGCTACAGTGGTCAAAACAGAATGGTACTTCATAAAGATAGATATACCAACCAATGGAATCGAATTGAGTGTTCAGAAATAGACCCACTCATCTACAGACAGTTGGTCTTTGATAAGGCAGTCAGGTAAAAGCAACTAGGAGAGAGCAGCCTCTTCAATAAATGGGGTTTGGAGAACTGGATATCCATATCCAAAAGAATGAAAGAGGACTCCCATCTCAAACCTTATAAAAAAATTAACTCAAAATGGATCAAAGATGTAAACACTAGTACTAAGATCATAATACTTTTAGAAGAAAATTTAGGGAAATATCTTAAAGATCTTGTGATTGGAGGTGGTTTCCTAGACCTTACACCCAAAGTGCAATGAATGAAGAAATAGATAAATGGTATCCCTTCAAAATTAAACACTTTTATGCATCAAAGGACTTTGTCAGAAAAGTAAAAAGGCAGTGTATGCAATGGGAGACAATATTTGGAAACATCATATCAGATAAGAGTTTAATATCCAGAATATATAAAGAGTTCCTACAACTCAACAACAGAAAGACAACCCAATTGAAAAATGGGCAAAAGACATGGATAGACACTTTTCTGAATAGGAAATAGAAACAGCTCAAAAACATATGAAAATATGCTCAACTTCACTGGCTACCAGGAAAATGCTAATCAAAACAACAATGAGATATCATCTCACACCTACTAGAATGGCCATTAACAATGAAACAAAATGACAAGTGCTGGAGAGGATGTGGAGAAAGAGACACATGTCCTCACTATTGGTGGGAATGTAGAATTGTGCAGCCACTCTGGAAGGCAATGTGGTGGTTCCTCAGGAAGCTAAGTATAGAATTGCCATATAATCCAGCAATTCAATTACTAAGTATATACTCAGAGGAACTGAAAGCTAAGACATGATGGACATTTGTAAACTGCTGTTTATAGCAGCATTATTCATGATTGCCAAGAAATGGAAACAGCCCAAATATCAATCAACAGACAAGTGGATAAACAAACTGTGGTATATACACACACTGGAATATTATGCAGCTGTAAGACAGAACAAAGTCACAGAACATATAATATGTGGATGAACCTTGAGGACATTATGTTCAGTGATGTTAGCCAGAAACAAAAGGACAAATACTGTTTGGTCTCACTAATATGAACTAACACTAATGAGCAAACTTTGAGAGTCAAAAATTGAGAAAACAAGTTATCAGGAGATAGAAAAAGGGCAGAGATTGGGCATCTGATGCTGAAGGAGTATGGAATTGTTCTGGTTTGCTAATGCTGCCAGAATGCAAAACACTAGAAATGGATTAGCTTTTATAAAAGGGGGTTTATTTGGTTACACAGTTACAGTCTTAAGGCCATAAAGTGTCCAAAGTAAGTCATCAACAATTGGGTACCTTCTCTGGAGGATGGCCAATAGTGTCCAGAAAACCTCTGTTAGCTGGGAAGGCATGTGGCTGGCATCTGCTCCAAAGTTCTGGTTTCAAAATGGCTTTCTCCCAGGACGTTCCTCTCTAGGCTTTAGCTTCTCTCCAAAATGTCAATCTCAGTTGCTCTTGAGGCTTTTGTCCTCTCTTAGCTGCTCTGGAGCAAAAGTCAGCTTTCAAAGGCCATCTCCAAAATGTCTCTGTAAACTGAAGCTCCTCTCTCAGTTCCAGTGCATTCTTCAAAGTGTCCTTCTTGGCTATAGCTCCTCTTCAAAGTGTCACTCTCAGCTGCACTGAGTTCCTTTTGTTTGTCAGCTCATTTATATGGCTCCACTGATCAAGGCCCACCTTGAATGGGTGGGGCCATGCCTCCATGGAAATATATCATCAGAGTTATTACCTACAGTTGGGTGGGTCACATTTCCATGCAAACAACCTAATCCAAACATTCCCACTTAATCCCCACTAATATGTCTGCCCCACAAGACTGCATGAAAGAATATGGCTTTTTCTGGGGGACATAATACATTCAAACCAGCACATTCAACCCCCTGGACCCCAGAAAAACATCTTCTTTCCAAATACAAAATACATTCATGCCATCACAATATCACAGAAACAAATCATTTCAGTAACAATAGTTAAGTACAAGATTCCATCAAAATCAGTTATAGGCATGGTCAGTCCTAAGGCATAATTTTCCTTTAGCTGTGCATCTGTGAACTTAGAACAAGTTATGTGCTTCCAATATACAAAGGAGGGACATTCATAGGATAAACATTCCCATTGCCATAAGGGGAAACAGTAAGGAAAACAAGGTTAACAGGACCAAAACAGTTCCCAAAACCTGCAGGACAAACTCCATTAGATTTCAAAGTCTGAGAGTCATTTACAGAATGATGTTGCATCCTTGGGGCTTGAGAGAGCAGGAGTCTAACCCTTCCTGAGGGCTTTTTTGGCAGCCCTTTCCTCTCCAAATGCTCAGGTGAGTTCTCCAAAATATCCACACATTGGGGAGACCACCTTCTCATCTCCACCCTCCTCAAACATCAGGGAAGCATCCGGATTCCCTTCCATCTCCAGGGCACATACTCAACCCCTTCAGAACAGTGGGGTGGTGGCCAGGCTCTCCCCATTCCCCTGGGAATGTGCTCCACCCTCTTTGGGGCCTGGGGTGGCAGAACATTTCCTGAGCATGGAGGCGGAAGGCCCGCCCTTGACCTCTGGGGCAAACTTACCCTTTCCATGCATGTGGGCCACTCTGCTCTTCCAGCCTGAGAGCTCTTGACTCCAGACCTCAACCTCCATGGCTCTGTCTTTGAAGAAATCTTTTCTTCAGTTTGTTCCTTGTCTGTCTCCTCCAGTCCAGACTGGCAGTGGCTCTGTCTATAAAGATCTTGCAAAAATTCTGTTGGCTTCACATGAAGCACACAGGGGTCAAAGCCATCAGACAATAGGACTTTCCACAAATCCTTTCTGCTTAACTCCTTTTCCAGTCTTGGCTTGTATGAAATGATTGCTGGTTTCCATGTTTAGTTACATCCTCATGTTGGGCTGTAGCTTCTGGGATTCCACCCCCTGGAAGCCCAGAGCTTTTCAGGCCATCAATTTCTGGTTTCTTTGAAACCAAGAGTTCATTTCTCAGCTTATCTCTGTCCTCTCACATTTTACTATAAGTAGAGGTAAAAGCCAGGCTACTTCTTCTATATTTTGCTTGGAGATCTCATCAGCTAAATATTTCAGGTCATCGCTTTCAAATTCTGCCTTCCATCCCACACCAGGACTCAATTTTGCCAAATTCTCTGCCACTTTAAAACAAGGATCGCCTTCCTTCCAGTTTGCAACAACACATTCATCACTTCTGCTCAAGTCCTCATCAGAAATATCTTTAGAGTCCATATTTCCACAACCAGTCTCTTCAAAACAGTTTACACCTTTTCTATCAAGCTCCTCACAGTTCTTCCAGAACCTTACCCTTATCCATTTAAAAAGCCGTTCCAACATGTTTGGTATTTGCAAACTCAGCAGCACCAGCACCCCACTCCTGGTACCAAAATCTATTCTAGTTTGCTAATGCTGCCAGAATGCAAAACACCATAAATGGATTGGATTTTATAAAAGGGGGTTTATTTGGTTACACAGTTACAGTCTTAAGGCCATAAAGTGTCCAAAGTAAGTCATCAACAATTGGGTACCTTCTCTGGAGGATGGCCAATAGTGTCCAGAAAACCTCTGTTAGCTGGGAAGGCATGTGGCTGGCATCTGCTCCAGAGTTCTGGTTTCAAAATGGCTTTCTCCCAGGATGTTCCTCTCTAGGCTTCAGCTTCTTTCCAAAATGTCACTCTTGGTTGCTCTTGGGTCATTTGTCCTCTCTTAGCTTCTCCAGAGCAAAAGTCGGCTTTCAAAGGCCATCTCCAAAATGTCTCTGTAAGCTGAAGCTCCTCTCTCAGTTCCAGTGCATTCTTCAAAGTGTCCCTCTTGGCTGTAGCTCCTCTTCAAAGTGTCACTCTCAGCTGCACTGAGTTCCTTTTGTTTGTCAGCTCATTTATATGGCTCCACTGATCAAGGCCCACCCTGAATGGGTGGGGCCATGCTTCAATGGAAATATCTCATCAGAGTTAACACCTACAGTTGGGTGGGGTGCATTTCCATGCAAACAACCTAATCCAAACATTCCAACTTAATCCCCACTAATATGTCTGCCCCACAAGATTGCATCAAAGAATATGGCTTTTTCTGGGGGACATAATACATTCAAACCATCACAGGAATGCTCAACAGGATTGATTGCATAGAACCTGAAACTGATAGCACTATACTGTGTGAAGGTAGCAAAATATTGTAAGTACACTGAACAAAGATGTCTGTGAGTAAAGCTGCAAAGGAGTGCAAGGGGTAAGTATGACACCAGAAGGAAAGATAGATGATAAAGATGGGGACTGAATAACTTAGTGAAACCTAGAGTGGTCAGTGATGGTGACTAAATGTAAAAATATAAAAAAATATTGTTACATGTGGGAGGACAAATGAATGTCAACCATGCGTAGTGTTAAAAATGATGGTATTGGGGAAAAATATAATCAAATCAAACTGGAGTCTATGGTCAACAGTAACATTGTAATATGCTTCTATTAAATGTCACGAAGGCAATATACCAAAGCAAAATGTGTATGAGAGGGGGATATAAGGGAGGAATATTGGATTCTTGGTAGTGGTGGTGTTGTCTGACCTTACTATTGTATTGTATGATATTTTATTTTTCTTTTTATTATCTGTTTTTATTATTCATTAAAGAAAAACATTTTTTTCTTTAATGTCCAAGTGCTGACTGTGGTGATAAATGCACAACTACATGATGATACCATGAACAACTGATTGTACACTGTGGATAACTGTATGGTATGTGAATATAACTCTATAAAACTTTAGGAAAAAATATAAATAGGGATAAAAGTGCTGGAGAAAATATAGAGAGAGGCATGTACCTATTTACTGTTGGTGAGGAGGCAGAATGTTGTAGCCTTTCTGGAGGTCATTGTGGTGGTTCCACCAGAAGCTAAGTATGTGGGGGCCATAAGGTCCTGCAACCTCATTATGGGATATATACTTGGAAGATCTGAGAGCAGGGACACAAATGGACATTGACACATTGGTGTTTATGGAGCTAGTATTCATGATTTGCAGTGGGTGTAGGTGGCCTCAGGGTACATCAGCTGAGGAACAGAATGACGAACTGTGGTGTATGCATACAAAGGAATATTGAGCAACTACAAGGAGTGAAGCTGTGAGACATGCAATGAGGTGAATGGATCCTGTAGACAGCATTTTGAGTGAAGTACGCCAGAAACAAAGGCAAATAGTATAATGCCTCACCAATATGGACTAACTACAATGTGTAATCTCAGAATTGAATCTTAAAGCACAGCTTGTCAGGGGAATGATTATTGTAGTGGTCCCTAGGTTATAAGCTCTTACAGCAGGCACAACTACTTCTGAATTGTAATGGCTATCTCCAAATTCTGAGATGCTGATCCCTATGTGTAAAACCTGATTGGTTTCTGACTGTGTTTTAAAACTTCAAGTTCCATGTGAGACCAAGGGAAGTGATGTTTATTTGGTGCAGGGTCTATATTTTCTTAACAATTTAACTTGTACACTTTGTTCACACACCATAATTACATGGAACTTTGAATAGGAAGTGAGATCTGGTAGGTTTGTATAGGTTAGTGTGAAATAGCAAAACATCCCAAGTAATTTGGGCTGAGAATAAAAATATGCATGCAGCCCCACCACCCAAGGAGCTGTGGGAAAACGCAGAAGTGTTGAACTTAATCACCTGAATTGTTGCTGATGTTCTCACAAACATTGAGGACTGACAGTATGGTATGCCAAGCCCTCTATCTTGGGTCTTGCCCTTATGCAGCTCATTACTGCAAAGGGGAGGAGAAACCTGCCTATAACTTTGCCTAAGAGTCACCCCCAGAGAAACTGCATTGCTTTCAACATGGACCTACCCTACCCCAAGAAAATTAACAAACCATAACCAAACAAAGGAATAAGAAAAGTAAATTACCTAAAGTAACTACACTGCTTCCATAACATTAAGATTACCCTCCATAACTTATCTGTTCTTATTAGATTATCATTCCCACTTCACTAGTTGCTGTCTATTGCTAGGTCCCCTACCTTCTACAATATAAAACATTTAGTTTACATTTTCCACAGAGTTCACATTCACAGTAACATACCATATCTCAATTTTTGTGCCTGACTTGTTTCACTCAGCATTATCTCTTCAAGGTTCATCCATGTTGTCATATGTTTCAGGACCTCATTCCTTCTAACTGCCATGTATTCCATCATGTGTATATACCGCATTTTGTTTGTCCACTCATATGCTGAAGGACATTTGGATTGTTTCCATCTCTTGGCAATTGTGAATAATGCTATGAACATCAGTGTGCAAATATCTGCTCATGTCACTGCTTTCAGATCTTCTGGGAATATACTGAGAAGTGAAATTGCTGGATCGAAGGGTAACTCAATATCTAGTTTTTTAAGGAACCACCAAACTGTCTTCCAGAATGGCTGGAAGAGTCCCACCAACAATGAATAAGAATTCCAGTTTCCCCACATCCTCTCCAGCATTTGTAGTTTCCTGTGTGTTTAATGGCAGCCAATCTGATTGGTGTGAGATGATATCTCATTGTGATCTTAATTTGCATCTCCCTAATAGTGAAGATGAACATTTTTTCATGTGTTTTTTAGCCATTTGTATTTATTCTTCAGAGAAATGTCTTTTCATATCTTTTTATTGCTGACAGGGCGACGCAGGAATGAGACACGGACACAAAGCTAAGAGTTAAGGGAGCAGGGGGCCCACTGCCTCTAGGGCGAGTGGACGCCAATGCATTTTTGCTCCAGCTATTTATTAGAGCAGATCACGTGCATATGCTAAAGATCCTCGGGCTCGGGAGAGCCCACCAGATACCTACATTTACATCAGATGCATTTACATCAGGTGCATACATCTTGTTTACATCAGGTGTATATCATAGTCACAAGACACATACATCAGGTGTATATCGTTATCATAGTCACAAGGCTTACATCTTTACAGGGCGGGCCTGCATGGCATTCTATGCAGGCCTGCGGCTCAGCATTCTCAGCCACCACCCCAGATATGCCTCAGGCAGCATGGAAGACTCAGTTTCCCACATATCCCCCTTTTTATTTTAGCTGCTGGCCAGATCTCTGTCTGCCACTTGGGCTCCGATCTGAGCTGGGCATGGGCAACAAAGTAGCCACGGGGGCAGGAGACCTCCCTTAAAAGGGGTGACGGTTCAGACCCTTGCAAAGCTGGGGGGGTGAGGTTCTGTGCCCCACCTCTGTTGGCCCCCAAGTTTTCTCCTGATGGTCCCTCTGCGACTGTGCCTGTCTTAGGTTGTTCCTTCCCTGAGGAATCTTACCCGTCTCTGGCTAACCAGCCATCCTCCGGGGCCATACAGGGTGATGTAAGGGAGGGGCAACGCCTCCCAAGAGGGTCAGCTCTGTCTCCTTGACAGCCCATGCCCCGTGGCCTTCATGCCCAACAATGGTTTGGACCCATGCAGCTAAAATGAGGAGGAGGGAAAACTGAACGAACTGTTTTTACTTACAGCAATAGCAATAAGAGCTTACATTGCTGCCATTAGATTAGAACCTGTCATGGGCAGCTTATCTTGTTGGACTTGTTTTTAAGCATCCTGACATAATGTCTTTATCTGCCCCCAAGTTGGATATCGGGCTTCCCTAGTTTGGGGTGTTGGCCCGATCACTGTTGTCTTCAGTGTCAGACCCTGGAACTGCATCACTGGTGGCTCGATGTCCCATAGGAATTTTCTTTTCTTTGCTGGGTTCATGGTACAGCTTCAGTCGTCGAGCCGGTATCCAAAGTGGTGCTCGTCCATTACCTGGGGAAACACAAGCATAACCTCTTCCCCATGTTAATAAAGTACCCATTGTCCATTCATTATACGGAATACCGGTGGTGTGACAAATCTGCCAAGCAACCGTGAAAGCTGCAGATTTAGCGGATGTAAATTTTTGTTTTATCTTGATTTGCTAAAGGGATGGAAAAGAAACAGTTGACACTCTGTATATTAGTTAACATTTTCCATCTCCCTTTAGCCTCGATTCTATTCCAAGCTTTTAAACACCACCACCAAACTTGTTCAATGTCCAGATTATCAATGGTAGAATAAATGTCAGTTTTCAGTAATTGCCCAATTGATACGTTTACATCACTTTGTCAATTATTAACAGCCTGTATTTCAACATATTCCATTTACCAAGTCTTAAATTGATCAGCATCTTGGCCAGGAGGCACTTCCTCAGTAACCATGACTGGGAAAGCAACAGGACAACTCATAGCCTCCAAATTTCCACGCCGTTTCACCTCCCCAAGACCCTGCTGAACGCCGGACAAACCGGCCGGCCTGGTCAGCGGAGCGCCGCCAGGCACAGGAAGAGGAGGGGGGGAAGGCAGAGGCCACTCCCCACAGCAAGGCGCAGAAAGAGGTCTGGGGCACCGACAAGAACAAAAAACCTGAGATTTCACTGGATCTTTTTTACCCCTATCATCATCAGAAAGAGGATTGGGACCAGTATCATCATCAAACTCATTCTTCCTCATCATCCTCAGCCTCCAAAGCTTCAAGAACAGACTCAACCAAAAACCATGTCCAAAATCTGTGATTTCCCCACCTTAACACCACTGGCCCGCAGCCGCTGCCGTAAGAGGGAAATATAGGAAACCTATTTATTGTATCCTTCAACATTACCCATTACCCTGCTTAATGCTCGGGGTCGTTCTACAATGGAACGCAAACGCGCGGCCGCTACCTCCACCCGAGTTCCTGCGCCGTTGTACCTCCTTCGTTCAAGCGATTCTTCTGTCAGGAACCAGATCCGGTTCTTAAGTCCCTGTTCGGGCGCCACTTATTGCTGACAGGGCGACGCAGGAATGAGACACGGACACAAAGCTAAGAGTTAAGGGAGCGAGGGGCCCACTGCCTCTAGGGCGAGTGGACGCCAATGCATTTTTGCTCCAGCTATTTATTAGAGCAGATCACGTGCATATGCTAAAGATCCTCGGGCTCGAGAGAGCCCACCAGATACCTACGTTTACATCAGATGCATTTACATCAGGTGCGTACATCTTGTTTACATCAGGTGTATATCATAGTCACAAGACACATACATCAGGTGTATATCGTTATCATAGTCACAAGGCTTACATCTTTATAGGGCGGGCCTGCATGGCATTCTATGCAGGCCTGCGGCTCAGCATTCTCAGCCACCACCCTAGATATGCCTCAGGCAGCATGGAAGACTCAGTTTCCCACATCTTTTGCCCATTTTATAACTAGGTTGTACTATTGACATTGAGTTGTAGGATTTCTTTATATATGCAAGATATCAGTATTTTTTTAATCAGATAAATGGTTTCCAAATATTTCTTCCCATTGAGTTGGCTGCCTCTTCACCTTTTTTGTCAAATTCCTTTGAGGTACAGAAGCTTTTATTTTTGAGGAGTTCCCATTTATTTATTTTTTCTTTCATTGCTTGTGCTTTGGGTGTAAGTTCTAAGAAGCAACCTCCTTATATAAGGTCTTGAAGATGTTTCCCTACAATATCTTCTAGGGGTTTTATGGTACTGTCTCTTATATTGAGGTCTTTGATCCACTTTTAGTTACTTTTTGTGTAGGGTGTGAGCTAGAGTTCCTCTTTATTCTTTCAGATATGGATAGCCAGTTCTCCCAGCCCCATTTGTAGAAGAGAGTGTTATGTCCCAGTTTAGTGGATTTCAGGCCCTTATGAAAGATCAGTCAACCATAGATCTGGGGGAATATTTCTGAATTCTCAATTCAATTCCACTGATCAATATGTCTATCTTTCTGCCAATACCATGCTGTTTTGACTACTGTGGCTTTCTAGTATGCTTCTAAGCCAGGAAGTGTAAGTCCTCCAGCTTTGTTTTTCTTTTTCAGAATGTTTTTAGCAATTTGCAGCATCTTCACTTTCCAAATAAGCTTGATTACTAGCTTTTCCAAGTCTGCAAAGTAGGTTGTTGGAATTTTGATTGGAATTGCATTGAATCTGTAGATGAGTTTGGGTAGAATTGACATCTTAACAACATTTAGCCTTCCTATCCATGAACACGGAATATTTTTCCATCTGTTTAGGTCCCCTTCTATTTCTTTTAGTAAAGTATGTAATTTTCTATGTATTGGTCTTTTACATCCTTGGTTAAGTTTATTCCTAGGTCCTTGATTTTTTTAGTTGCTATTGAGAATGGAATCTTTTTCTTGAGTGTCTCTTCAGTTAGGTCATTTCTAATGTATAGGAACATTACTGACTTATGTGCATTAATCTTGCATTGTGCCACTTTGCTAAATTTGTTTATTAGCTCTAGTAGCTGTGTCATTGATTTCTCAGTGTTTTCCAAACATGAGATCATATCATCTGCAAATAATGACAGTTTACTTCTTCCTTTCCAATTTGGATGCCTTTTATTTCTTTGTCTTGCCAGATTCCTCTGGCTAGCACTTCTAGCACAATGTTGAATAATAGTGGTGACAGCAGGCATCCTTGTCTCATTCCTAATCTTACAGTGAAGACGTTCAGTCTCTCACCACTGAGTACTATGCTGGCTGTGGGATTTTTGTATATGCCTTTTTATCAAAAAAGGATGCTGGATTTTGTCAAATGCTTTTTCAGCACCTATTGAAATGATCATTTGATTTTTCCTTTGCATTTGTTAATGTATTGTATTACATTGACTGATTTTCTTATGTTTATCCATCCTTTCATGCCTGGAATGAACTCCACTTGTCATGGTGTATGATTTTTTTAATGTGTCTTTGGATTTGATTTGCAAATTTTTTGAGAAATTTTGCATCTATATTCATGAGGGAGATTGGCTTGTAGTTTTCCTTTCTTGTAGCATCTTTACCTGATTTTGGTATTTGAGTGGTGTTAGCTTCATAAAATGAGTTAGGTAATGAAACATTTTCTTCAATTTTTTGAAAGAGTTTAAGTAAGTTGGTGTCAGTTCCTTTTGGAAAGTTTGGTAGAATTCCTCTGTCAAGCCATCTGGCCCTGGGCATTTGTTTGTGGGAAGCTTTTTGATGACTGATTGGATCTCTTTCCATGTGATTTGTTTTTTGACATCTTCTGTTTCTTCTCTGGTCAGTCTAGGTTCTTCATGTGTTTCCAGGAAATTGTCCATTTTCTCTACATTATCCAGTTTGTTGGCATACAACAAACTGTTCATAGTATCCTCTTATAGTTTTAAATTTCTTTGCTATCCACAGTAATGTTGCCTCTCTCATTTATTATTTTCATTTTGTCAGTCTAGTTAGAGGATTGTTAATCTTGTTGACCTTCTCAAATTTTCCTTGCTCTTTCTTCTTTAACCCACTGATTGTTTAGGAGTGTGCTGTTTAACCTCCAGATATTTGTGAATTTTCTAAATCTTTGATGGTTATTGACTTCTCATTGTATTCCATTGTGATCAGAGAATGTGCTTTGAATAAATTTCAATCTTTTTAAATTTATTGCGGCTTGTTTTATGGCCCAGCTTATGATTTATTCTGGAGAAAGTGCCATGAGAACTAGAGAACAATGTGTGCCCTGGTGATTTTGGATATAATGTTCTATATATGTCTGTGAAGTCAAATTCATTTATCACATTGTTTAGGTTTTCAATTTCCTTATTGGTCCTCTGTCTGGTTGATCTGTCTATAGGAGAGAGTGAGGTATTGATGTCTCCCACAATTATTGTGGAAACATCTATTGCTTCCTTCAGCTTTGCCAATGTTTGTCTCATGTAATTTGGTGCACCTTGATTTGGTGCATAGACATTTATGATTGTTATTTCTTCTTGTTTAATTTTCCCTTTTATTGGTATATAGTGACCTTCTTTGTCTCTTATGACATCCTTGCATTTAAAGTACCTTTTATCTGAGATTAATATTGCTACTTCTGCTTTCTATTGGCTGTAGCTTGCATGGAATATTTTTTTCATCCTTTCACTTTCTACTTCTTTGTGTCTCTAGGTCTAAGATGAGTCTCTTGTAAGCAACATATTGATGGTTCATATTTTTTAATCCATTCTGCCAATCTATATCTTTTGATTGGGGAGTTTAATCCATTCACATTCAATTTTATTACTGTGAAGGCAGTTCTTGGATCAGCCATCATATCCTTTGGTTTTCATTTGTCAGGTATGTTTTTCCCTCTCTCCCTTTATTTCCTTGAATGTACCCTTACTAAACCTCTTTAGTTCTGAGCCCTTCTCCAGACCTCTCCCTCCTTTCTTTTTTTTTTTTTTCTCTGTCTATAGGGCTCCCTTTAGTGTTTCTTGTAAGGCAGGTCTCTTGTTAGCAAATTCTCTCAGCATTTGTTTGTCTGGGAAGATTTTAACCTCTCCCTCAAATTTGAAGGAGAGCTTTGCTGGATAAAGAATTCTTGGTTGGAAATTTTTCTCTTTCAGAATTTTAAATATGTCATGCCTCTCCCATCTTGCCTCCATGGTGGCTGCTGAGTAGTAACTACTTAGTCTTATGTTGTTTCCCTTGTATGTGGTGAATTGCATCTCTCTTGCTGCTTTGAGAACTTGCTCCTTCTCTTCAGCATTTGAGAATCTGATCAGAATATTTCTTGGATTGGGTTTATTTGGATTTATTCTGTTTGAAGTTTGTTGGGCATCTATGATTTGCATATTTGTCATTTAGAAGGGTTGGGAAGTTTTCCCCAACAATGTCTGAATATTCTTCCTAGACATTTACCCATTCTTCCCTTTCTGGAACACCAATGATTCTTATACTTGTGTGCTTCATGTTGTCCATCATATTCCTGAGATGGATTTCAATTTTTTCCATTTTTTTCTCCATTCATTCTTTTGTGCTTTCACTCTCCAAAACACTTTCTTCAAGTTCCTGTATTCATTCCTCTACTTCATCTAATCTGCTGCTATACATTTCCAGAATTTTTTAATTTGATCAACAGTTTCTTTAATTTCCATATGCTTCTCTATTTTTTTTATTTACTCTTGCAAATTCTTCTCTATGCTCTTCTAGGGTCTTCTTGATGTCCTTTATATCCTGAGCCATGATATTGGTGTTTGTGATTATTTCTTTGATTAATTGCTCCAAGTTCTGTGTCTCCTCTGGTTTTTTGATTTGGGCATTTGGGTTATCCATATCTTCTGGTTTCTTCATATGCTTTAAAATTTCCTGCTGTTTTTGGCCTCTTGGCATTTGCTTATCTTGATAGGGTTCTTTTAGGATATGTAGGCTTATTTAAACAATTATTTGTAATTTAACAGAGCCACAGCTTGGTGGAGTGCACTTTTCCTAACCTACCAGCAGATAGCATTTCTGAGCCATCTCTTACCCTCCAGCTAGTTCTCCCCAACTTCATCTTTGCAGCAAGTGGGGGTCCAAACCTTGTGGGGGTCCAATCAGTGCACCAATTTTCCATGTGCAGTTGGGACTGCCAACCCTGAGGGTGGGGGTTAGGCAGGGAAGATGGCTTTAAGACCCAGTGCTCCAAGTCATTCCTTGGGCTGTGGCTGGAATTCCCTGGGGCTATAGCACACATCTAAATCTTTGGCTCAGATTACCTGCAGTCCCTCTCTGTCATGGCCCTACAAGTCCCTGGGATTGGTGTTGAGCTCTTGGCACTTCCATGCAGCACCCCTGCCTGCCTCTAGGCTGTGCTATCCATGGGCTTCCATGGAGGAAGATTGTGTGCCATCACATGTGAGTGGAATCCCTAAGGAAGCTCTTGACTGCAGAGCTGTGAAGGGGCATCTCCTAGTCTGCTGCAAAGATGGCTGTATGGGGCATGGAAACTACCCACTTCCATGGTCCTCTGCCTGCTGTAGTAGGCCATTCCTGGCTCAGGGGTGTTAGCTGCAGGTGTGTGAAGGGTATCACCCATGCCAGATATTGAGGTGGGTGCCCAGGGCATGGAAAGCAGTCTCTACTGTGCTCAACTGCAGCTCTTGCTGCCAGCTCCCCAGCTGCTTTCCAGATTTTTAAACTATCTTGCCTACAAACACTGTCTCTATGTTTCTCCCCACTGTGGCATGGCTCAGCTGCCATTTCCTTGGCAGACTCAAATACTCACATGATTCTGAAGGCAATCTCTCAGTTTCTCCAAGTTCACAATCACTGTGGATGTAGAAGACCTTGCCCAGCCAGTGGAACCCTGGAACTGCTATTCTGGAGCACTTTCTGTCTCTTAGTCTGCCACCTTGGATCCTCCTCTATAGTTAATTTTGAGGCAGTGGGGATGAGTAGTTAATGATTTCAGAATCTGGAATGGGGCCAGTAATTGCTTCCCTAGTTTACATTAGAATTGGCTGAGGTCAGAGTCTGGAATGGGGCCAGTAATTGCTTCCCTAGTTTACATTAGAATTGGCTGAGGTAGGTGGGGCAGAAAGAGAGTCAGACCAGGTTCTCTAAATGGACCACACCCCCTACTCCATTGAGCAGTGTTTGCCATCAGAGGTGCAGTCTACAGGAGTGTCATTGGCAGTATGGAGCTTCCCAAGGCATTGAACTGGTGGTGATGGAGAGTGCAGGTAGATGCAATAATTGCATCTCTCATTATTGATGCCAGGTGATATATAGCAGTTCCCTAGGACATGTGAGCCAACCTTTGAATGAAGGCACTCAGATATGTGGTATCCTGCAGAGGGTGTCCTGTTCAATCTGAAGCCACTAAAAGTCCTTATGGACTGCATGCAGAGTTTTGACCAACCCCACAAATGACCTTCTGGAATGGCATTCTTTCAGGCACCTTCAGCCATACTGGTTTTCTTTCAGTTTCTTCAACATGATCTTCTCATTCCTACCTCAAGGTATTTGTGCTTGCTAGAATAATCTTCCTCCATATCTTTGGAAAATGTCAACTCCAATATCACCTCTTTAAGACAGGTCATCTCTGGCCATCTATGTAAAGTAAGTGCCAAGTAACTCTGTCACATCTCATTGCTTAATATTCTTCTTAGCACTTACCACTATCTGAAGTTATCTTGTTTACTTCTTTACTATCTATCTTCTCCTTCTCAAATGTAATCTCCATGAAGACAGAGACCATTTCTTTCTGTATCACTGTTTAATCCCCAGTGCCAGATATAGTTCCTGACATATAATAAGTGTTAAATAAACATTTGTTGAGGAAGAAAGGAAGGAAGGGAGGAAGAAGGAAGGAAGGAAGGAAGGAAGGAAGGAAGGAAGGAAGGAAGGAAGGAAGGAAGGAAGGAAATAAATATATCCAGCCATGGGACAAGATAACCTGTCCTGGTGGAAAAAGAATTCCAAGCCCTCTGAGTTTACTCCTTGGCCTCTCCCAAGCATGGCTGTGTATAGACTTCAGCCTGTTTTAAATGCTTCACCTATATTAACTTAACTAATCCTAGCAATGATACTATTATCATATCCAGGTTTTATATATGAGGAAACTGTAGGATAAAGAGAACATGTTGTTTGTCCAATATTACATAGTTAAGAAGTAGTGGAACTTGACCTCAGAGCCCTTTCTCTTAACCACTGCACTGGTAGTCATGATTGCTAATAGTTCTCTTTCCTACTTGAGGTAATTGTCTTCATTTGGAGAAATATGTTCAAGGGAGGAAGTAGCAGGAGCCTGGAGCCTCTTGGGACAAAGTAATCCCCAAATATTTGTGGGAGGTTTCCATTTCAATGGAGTGTATGTGCACACGTGTTTGGGTGTATGTGTTAATACATATATACATATTTATGCAAACTTGTTTATTTATCTCTGCCTCATTCCAAAAAGTATTTCAGGCAGCTAATAAAACCCCATTAGGAAAACTGTGAAAGGAAATCATAGTGCAAATACATTTCATGTAGGCTTACCATTTTTGATTCCACAATAGCCCTTCTAATTCCATGTGGCTTGGATGGGATTTTTCATGCCACTAGGCAATCAGGCATAAAAGAGGGTCTTGGATTAGCTGGGGTAATAGATCCTTACTCAGGCCTGCTGCTCCACAACAGGATCAGGGAGAGAGGGAGAGTTTTTTTAATTGCAATTTTATTGAGATACAATCACATAACATACAATCATTCAAAGTGTACAATCAGTTGTTCACAGTATCATCAAATAGTTGTGCTTTCATCACCACAATCAAACTTTGAACATTTTCATTACTCCAAAAATAAAATAAAAATTAAGATAAAAAAGAACATCCAAACCATCCTATTCCCCTCCTCCCCCATTGTTCATTTACTTTTTTAATATAGTTTAATTGAGATATATTCACACACCCTACAATCATCCACAGTGTACAATCATTCTCAACACCATCATACAGTTATGCATTCATCACCAGAATCAATTTTTGAACCTTTTCCTTACTCCAAAATAAAAATAAAAGCAAAAAAGGACACCTAAATCTTTCCATCCCCTTCATCCCACCCTATTCTTCATCTAATTTTTGTCCCCATTTTTCCATTCATCTGTCCATACACTAGATAAAGGGAGTGCGAGCCACAAAGTTTTCACAGTCACACAGTCACACTGTGCAAGCTACGTAGTTATACAATCATCTTCAAGAATCAAAGTCACTGGGTTGCAGTTTGACAGCTTCAAGTATTTCCCTCTAGCCATTCCAACACATTAAAGACTAAAAGGTGGTATCAAATAGCACATAAGAATACCTTCCAGAGTGATGTCTCAACTCCTTTTGAAATCCCTCAGCCACTGGAACCTTATTTTGTTTTATCTCTCTTCCCCCTTTTGGTCAAGGAGAGCCTCTCAGTCCCACAGTGCTGGGTCCAGGCTCATCTCCAGGAGTCATTTCCTGTGTTTCCAGGAGGATTCACACCCCTGGGAGTCATGTCCCATGTAGCGGGGAGGGTAGTGAGTTCACTTGCTGAGTGGGCTTGGGCGGGGGCACATCTGAGCAAAAAAGATGCTCTCTGGGGGTTAGACTCCTAGGCACAATTATAAATGGGTTTAGCCTCTCCCTTGCAGCAACTAGCCTTTAGTGGGCTTGGCCCACTAAATTGGTAATCCTCAATGTTTGCGGGAAAATCAGCAATAGCCCAGGTGGGGAAGTCCAACACTTCTGCATTTCTCCCCAGCTCCTGGGGGGGGAGGCACAAATACACATATACTTTCTGCCCATATCACTCTGGGATGTGTTGGTATTTCACCCCAACCTGTACAAACTCACACAATCCCACTTCCCATTCACTGCTTCCTTCACCTATGGTGTTCAAACAAACTGATCCTACAGGTTAAATTATCTGGTTTGCTACAGAAAATATAGATCCTGCACCAGATAAACATCTCTTCCCTTGGTCTCACACATAAGTTGTAGTTTTAAAACCCAGTCAGTATTGTCCTTTACCCTTGGGCCTGATTTGCCTTAGTCCTAACCAGATCCTCTTTGTTCATATCTCTAATTAAAGTCTGAATTCCTTTTCAGCTCTTTCAACAGTTGCTATATGGGGTAATACTGACATTCATAGCTGCCAAATTCTAGCTCTGAGACTCATGTGTCACACAGATACCCAAAGTTCCAGAGACCGACCAGGTTATATACAAGGAGCTCAGCATCTCAGGATTTAGAGATAACCATTACAACTCAGGAATAGATGTGACTGCTGTAAGAGCTTACAATCTAGGGACTGTTACAATAAGCATTCCCCTGATAAGCTGTGTTCTAAGATTCAGTTCTCAGAGTTTACACATTATAGTTAGTCCATATGAATGAGGAATTATAATGATTGTCCTCTTGTTTCTGGTGTGCTTCACTCAAAATACTGTACTCAAGATCCATTCACCTAGTTGCATGTCTCACAGTTTCATTCCTTCTTGTAGCCACTCAATATTCTATTATATGCATGCACTACTGTTCACCATTCTGTTTATCAGTCAATGTATGCTTAGGCCACCTCTGTCTATTACAAGTTGAGAATACTGCTGCTGTATATATCAGTGTGTAAATGTCCACTCGTGTCCCTGCTCTCTGATCTTCCCCCCCATACTGTGGTTGCAGGACCTTGAAGCCCCCATATACCTAGCTTCTTGTGGGACCACCATACTGTCCTTCAGATAGGCTACACCATTCTACTTCCCCACCAACAGTGAATACATACATCCCTCTCTCCAAGTTCTCTCCAGCACTTGTGTCCCTGTATTTATATTTTTCCCTGCATTTTTATAGGGATATATTAAATACCATACAATCATCCACAGTGTACAATCGACTGTTTACAGTATCATCATATGGTTGTGCATTTGTCACCACAATTAGCACTTACACATGTTCATTACTCAAAAAATGAAAGAATTGGAACAAAAGAATAATAAAAAGGATAAAAGTAAAATAAAAATAAAATAAAATACAGCAAAAAGTTCAGTCAACAGCACTACCACCAAGAATCCTATACCCCTCCCCTACACTCCTCCATCCCAAACATTCAGCTTTGGTATATTGCCCCGTCACATTTAATGGGAGCATACTACAATGTTATTGTTAACCCTAGACTCAAGTTGCATTGGTTATATTCTTTCCCCCAATACCCTCTCCTTTTCAACATCCCACAAGGTTACCATTCATCTGTTCTCCCCTGTACGAATTTGTATATATTGTGTCCCCCAGAAAAAGCCATGTTCTTTGATGCAATCTTGTGGGGGCAAGCATATTAGTGGGGATTAAGTTGGAATGTTTAGATAAGGTTGTTTCCATGGAAATATGCCCCACCCAACTGTGGGTGATAACTCTGATTGGATAATTTCCATGGAAGTGTGACCCCACCCATTCAACAATGGCCTTGATTAGTTTACTGGAGCACTATGTAAGCTCAGACAGAAGAAGCAAGCTTGCTACAGTCAAGAGGGACACTGAAGAATGCACAGGAACTGAGAGAGGAGCTTCAGCTTACAGAGACATTTTGGAGACAGACTTTGAAAGCAAACTTTTGCTCTGGAGAAGCTAAGAGAGGACAAATGCCGCAAGAGCAGCTAAGAGTGACATTTTTGAGGAGCTGAAGCCTAGAGAGGAATGTCCTGGGAGAAAGCCATTTTGAAACCAGAACTCCCAAGCAGATGCTGGCCACATGCCTTCCCAGCTAATAGAGGTTTTCTGGATGCCAGTGGCCATCCTCCAGTGAAGGTACCCAATTGTCAATGTGTTACCTTGGACATTTTGTGGCCTTGGGACATTAACTGTGTAGCCAAATAAACCCCCTTTTGTAAAAGTCAATCCATTTCTGGTGTTTTGCATTTCAGCAGCATTAGCAAACTAGAACATCCCCCATGTAAAAATTTTTACATTTGTGTATTTAGTCACTGTCACTGACCACTCTAGGTTTCACCAAGCTACACAGTCTCAGGGAGACTTTTCATGGAGCCCTGGGACATCCTCATTCCACCATATTCCCTGGTCACAATTAATGGAAAACTGATGCAATCCCATATAAGCAGGCCCACCAAGGATTTAGATGTCTCAGGGATGAAAATTTGGGTTGTCTTACACATCCTGGCTGTAACTCATGCAAAGAGGTCATGAAATGGTAATGGAAAAGGGAAAACTGGACAGTGTTTTCTGTTTGCATGACTGGACTCTGACCCTAAGTAAGAGTGAACCCCAAGACTTTTGTAAGCTTGATGAAGAGAAACTAAAGAAATGTTATTGATTGAGTCATATCTTCAACTAGACTGAGGTGTTAGTATCCCATAGATGCTATTATTTAAGGAGCAGGCCTTTGAAAATGCACTGATGTCATTCTATTGTATGCTTTTCTTCTTGGGGACATACACCAGTGGGGGCAGATGGCCTTTTCCCAGAAGGTAATGTATATTCCCATTGTCTGTCATTCTGGAAAGAGGTCAGTTGTGGAGCAGAAAATGAAGACATTGGAGTTGGGCCTTAGACAGAAGTGGAGGAAAACTTTCTCCCCTCTTGAATTAGAGGTCAATTCTCCTTTGCTCCATGGCATGGAGACACATAAAGAATTTTCTGTGAAGGCATAGATTTTCTATGAGTCATGTGGAGGAAAGGAGGAAGCAAGGCAGTATCTGGCCCAAGTGGGTACACCTAAGATTACACTGGGCCTATTTAGTGACTGTAAGTTTTTCTCATGTTGTAGACCCCTTCCATTATCCCTGAATCTTCAGTCAAGTCTTGTTAAAGTTACAGCTTGGTGTGATAAAGATTGCTAATTGGCTTCCAAATATCCATTCTCTCCTCTCACAAGAGAAAAAACTACAATTTTTAGCTGAGTGCATGGCTTTTCCCAATCTCTCTTGCAGTTAGATATGGTTATGTGATTAAGTTATGATCAAGCAGATATAATCAGGATGTTGTGTGGGATTTCCAGGAATTTACATTCAATGGAGGTGGAGTTGTCCTCTCTACTTTCATTCTACTGCTTAAAATGTGGGTGAGATAATTGGCACTTCAGCAGCCATCTTGGATCATGAGGATGAAGGCCACACCCTATCATTGGTGGAGCAGAAAATGGGAAGACCTTGAAAAAATGTTCCAGTTTGCTAAAACTTCCATAATGCAAAGTACCAGAAATTAATTTGCTTTTATAAAGGGGATTTATTAAGTTAATTTTACAGTTCTAAGGCCATAAAGGTGTACAAACTAAGGCATCAAGAGGATACCTCCACTGAAGAAAGGCCAATGGCATCCAGAACACCTCTGTCAGCTGGAAAGGCATGTGGCTGCTCTATGCTGGTCCTTTGCTCCTGGGTTGCATTTTAAAATGGCTTTCTCCAAAATGTTTCTGGGCTTCTGTCTTAGCTCCTCTGTCTCAGCTCCTGTGTGTTCTTGCTTCTTTCTCCCAGGGTGTTTCTCTCTAATCATCTGGGGGTCCTCTCTTAGCTTCTCTGAGGCAAACTCTGGGCTTCATCTCTTAGCTTAGCACCTCCAAATGTCCTTCTGTCTGCATCTCCAAGCATCTCTGGTGTCAGCATCTGTGTCAGCTCTTGAGCTCTCTTATGTACTCCAGTGAACTAATCAAGGCCCACCTTGAATGGGCAGAGCCCACATCTCCATGGAAATAATTTAATTAAAGGTCTCACCCACAGTTGGGTGAGTCACATCTTCACTGAAACACTCAATCAAAAGGTTCCACCCAAGAAGACTGGATTAAAAGATCATGGCTCTTCTATATCCATAACAGTTTCAAACCAGCGCAGTGATTAATCATCCTGGTTTGCCCAAGACTGAGGGGATACCTAGAACATGGGGTTGTCAGTTTTAAAACAGACATTCACAGGCAAACCAGGAAGAATTGGTCATCCTAGAGTCTGAGTCTTATATGGATATTTTCCGTAAAAAAGAAATAAATTCTCATCTTTTCAAAGCCACCTTTTTTTGAGTCTTTATTACTTACTGTCAAACCTGATCCTAAATGATATACCTGGTCTCAGATGTGTTGTGGGCAATTTGGAAAGGGTCTGACTCATACTTCAGGCAAAATGGAAAAAAGGAAAGCCATTTTCCTCTTCCACTGACAGAATGGCAGTAGCTGTAGCAGTGACCAGCAAAGAACTGCTGGGCCCAGAGGACCAGCAGTTTCCTAAGAGTGGCAGCACCATGGAAGGATGATGGAAAACCTAATATGAGGGACTCTTCTTGAAAACACATGGGGCTTGGGAGCTCTCAGAAACATCTTGGGGACATTTGAGGTAGGAAGGGAATGCTACTTTCTGGCAATTGGGCCAGTGGCCTGATCTAGTGTAATTTTGGTTGTAAAAGCAAATGTGATCTCATTTAGGGTAAAGGCTGATGAAGTCTGGGACATTTATATTGCATATTAGCATGTCATCATATCAATAGGTCAAAGGGAAAATCATGTAATTATCTTGTTAGATAACTCAAAAACTCATGTAATCGATTCCTGTTCAGTTAAAAAACTTTTTTAGTAAAGTGATATAAAGTGCTTCTTTAACATGATGGAAAAGAAATGTGAGTATAGTATGTCAAACCTACAGTAAAATTCACGCTTAATGATGAGACATCAGAATCATTCCCTCTAAAGTCAGGAACCAGGAAAGGATAGCTATATACCCACTTCTGTCACTGAACAAGTCAGTGTGATTAAAACAGATAAAAAATGATGATGTGAAATATTGTAAGAGGAAGAGGCTGAATTATAATTACTTGAAAGTGGTATGATTGTATACCTTTAAAACCCAAGAAAATAGACCATACAAGCATCAAAAAGAGTAAGAAAGTTTATCAAAGTGATGTTACAGAACAAATACACAAAAATCAGTAGTTTCACAAATACAAACAATAAATATTAGAAAATTTAATGACAGAAATGATTCAATTGTTAATAACAACAGCAAGCATAGAATAGCCAGGAATATAAATTTAACAAAAAGTGCTAGTCTCATATGAAGGAAAGTATAAATATTCAGGAATATAAATGTAGCAAAAATGCAAGACTCATATGAAGAAAAGAATAAAAATACTTCTCAGGAACATAAAAGAAGACTGTAATAAATGGAAAAATATACCCTCTTCTTAGAAATGAAAACTACTTTGTATGACCACCTGTTCTCCTATAGTTAACTTATAAATTAAACATATTCCCATTGAACATTCCATTAGTTTGGAGGTTGGGATTTTTTTTCCTGGACTTTGAAAAATTATTCTAAAGTTTATCTGGAAGAATAAATATTAAAGAATAGCAAGGAAATTATGAAAAAGGAAACCAATGAGAGAGGATTTGCCCTACCAGATATTAAAAATTATTACAAAGATACCATAATTAAAATACTGTAGCTCTATCCCAGAAACAGAGGGCTAGATCAGTAGAATCAGAATAGAAAATACAGAAACAAACTCAAATGTGGAATTGTGTTATGAAAGAGCCATTGCAATTTACTGAGGAAATGAAATATTTAATAAAAACTATTTGGACAACTAGGTAATCATTTAGAAAATAAATAAAGCTGGATCAAGGCCTCACTTGTTATACCATAAAAATTTTTGGTATAGCAGTATTAAAGTGTGAAAAAATGAAACCATAAAACCAGTAGAAGGAAATATGAGTGAATATTTTTATAATCTCAGGGAAGCAGAGGCTTTTTCAAGCATGATATGAAATGCACAAACCATAAAGGAAAGATTGACAGATATGACTACATAAAAATGAAAAATTTCTGTACAGCAAAAAAATGTCATAAACAAGATTGAAAGAACTAATGACAAACTGGAAATGAGCATATATAACAGACAAAGGTTAATTTCCTTCATCTTACAATCTATTAACAAAAAGATAAATACTCCAGTAGAAAATAGGCAAAGGACATGAACAGAAAAATCACAAAAGAGGAATATGTATGGACAATAAACCCAGGAAAAACTGTTCAATATTATTTTTAATCAAAGAAATGCAAATAAGAGCCACAATGAGATGAAATTTGTCACCTTTTGGCTTAGCAAATATTTAAAAAATATTTTTAGAACAATTTTAGATTTGTAGAAAGATTGAGCATATAGTACACAGAGTTTTCATATGCTCCATACCCAGTTTTCCCCATTATTAACATCTTACATTAGTGTGGTATTTTTGTTACAATTAGTGATACATTATTACATTATCATAACTATTGATACATTATTATTAACTAAAGTCCTTACTTTATTCAGATTTCCTTAGTTTTCAACTAATATCCTTTCTCTGTCCCAGGTTCTCACCCAGGATCCCACATTGCATTTAGTTGTCATGTCTCCTTAGACTTCTCTTGGCTGTGGCAGTTTCTCAGATTTTCCTTCACTGGTTTGAGTAGTTCTGGTCAGGTATTTAAAAAAAAATTATGTGGTAACATGCTGTATTAGTTATGGTTCTCTAGGGAAACAGAACCAACAGGAGATATATGTAAATATGAGATTTTATAAAAGTGCCTCACACAACTGTGGGTATGCACAAGTACAAATTCCATAAGGCAGACAGCAAACTGGCAACTCCAATGAAGGTGCTTGATGAACTCCCCAGGAGAGGCTGGCTGGCTGAAGAAGAAATGAAGGTCTCTCTCTTCTCCCTTAAAAGTCTTCAACAGATTGGATTAAATCCAGCTGATTGAATTCTCTCATTGTGGAAGACATGCCCTTCATTGATGCAATCAGTCACAGATACTGTCAATTGACTGATGATTTAATAAACCAGCCTTCTGGTTTATTAACTAGCCACAAATGTCCTTGCAGTAATGGTTAGGCCAATGCTTGCTTGACCAGACACCTGGGTACCATCACCTGGTCAAGTTAACACATTAACCTAACCATCACAGTCCACCCCTTGTCAACTAGGGGGCTATACACATCATCTTAAAACATACCTAATTTCTAAAAAGAACACAATAACAGACAGATGCTTTGCCTAACAATACTCAACTTTCCTGCATACAACTGAAAATGCACTAAATCTCTCTAGAATGGGTATATATCCTATAACTTACATGTTATGAAATGAACAATACAAATTATGTCATATGGTAAGGGGATAAGATAGGGAAGGAAACAAAGATATTGCTTTATGGACAAATACAAACATACTCATAACAAAACAAGGATAAAATATTCATGCCATCATAGTCTTCATTTCTGTATCTGGTCATGTGGTTGTAGTTCATATTTATCACTAGCTTCTTCCACTACCCATTCCATGTTCCCTTTACCCTCAGCAAGCACTTCAGCTGTCCATGGTTCTTTCCCTGGTGGGGTGACCCAAACCTTCATTCCTGAAGTTTCTGAGCCATTGGTAATCCTGCCTGGATTGTGTTGCTGCAGTTTTCCATTGATTTAATCACAGGGCATTGTAGTACTAAGAGATGCCCTAGGGGATCTCCTGTATTCCAGGAAAACTCTTCTTTATCTCTATTGTGTAGTTGCAGTCCTATTTCCCCTTCATAGTCAGGATCAATCACCCCAGCCAGTACAGTAATCCCCTTTCTTGCCTGTTGATTCAGAAGCATGAGAAACTCAAAGTGGCCAGGTGGCAGTCTTAACTTACAGTTCAATGGAATTATTGTTGTGTCTCCTGGTGGGAGTATTCTTCCTTTTGGAACTAAGACTTGTAGACTAGTAGAGCTTAAGGTTGCAGGGACAGGAAGCAAAAATTTTCCTAGTGGATCACTGGGAGTGATAGTGAGTGGTGCCACTCCCATTTCCACCACTTGATTCCTGGACCCGTGAATCTTGGCTATAGGAGAAACAACATGTGCTGATTTGGATGTATTATATCCCTGCAAATGCCACATTCTTTAATGCATTCTTGTGGGGGTAGATATATTAGTGTTGATTAGGTTGGAATCTTTGGATTAGGTTGTTTTCATGGAGAGATGACTCTCCCAACTCTGGGTAATACCTTGATTAGATTATTTCCATGGAGATGTGACCCTACCCATTCAGCATGGGTCTTGATTAGTTTACCTGAGCCCTATAAGAGCTCAGGTAGAAGGAGCTCAGTGCTGCAGCTTAGAGAGACATTTTGGAGATGCCCTTTGAAAGTAGACTTTTGCTGTCACTTTGCTCTGGAGAAGCTAAGAAAGGACAAAACACCCCAAGAGCACCATTTTGAGGAATGCACAAGAGCTGAGAGAGAAGCTGGAACACAACCCAGGATCAGCATATGCCAGCCACATGCCTTACCAGTTAACAGAGGTTTTCTGGACACCATCAGTGTACTTCAGTGAAGGTAGCCTATTATTGATGCCTTTGTTTGGACACTTTTATGGCCTTAGGACTATAACTTTGTAGCCAAATAAACCACCTTTATAAAAGCCAATCCATTTCCAGTATTTTGCATAATGGCAGCATTATCAAACCAGAAAACAGCACCATAGAGTGGATGCTGATTCAGAGCATACAAGCCTCCTGGAGAACACTGCCCCAGCACTCCAAGGTGTTGCTACCTAGTTGGCACTGTAATTGAGTCTTCAAAAGGCCATCCTGGGGAGGAGGGGCAAGATGGCAGCATAGAGAGGTGTGGAATTTAGTTAGTCTCCTGGAGCAACTAATAAACAACCAGGAACAACTAGTAAATAATCTGGAACAACTGCTGGGTGACAACTGTGACTGTCCACACATCATATACCAACCTGGATTGGGTGGAATGACTGAGATTGCAGCATAAAATCTGTAAGTAAAAACTGTGGAACTGTGCTGGGAGCCCCCACCCCATGGCAGGCTGAGATGCAAGACCTCACTGTGGGAGAAAACAGCATTCCTGGAGCAAGTGAATATAGCTCAGTCTAGCTCCAACTGGGGTTTTAAATAACAAATGTGGACAGCTGAATACAAGCTACAAACATAGACAAACCCCTAACCAGCAGCAAAGTACCTTGAGGTTTCTCCCAGTGGAGAGGAGGTGAGGATGACAGAAGAAAATTTAATTTAAAAAAAAAAGAAGGAAAATTACAGAGGCTTTTACAGACAACTGACCTTAAAGAGCCAGAAAACACCTGTGCCCCAGGAAAGGGAGCCCAGAGGACCAGGTGCTCTTTTTGACTGATGGGCAAAACTAGGGAGCCATGGACTGGCTCTTAAAGGGGGCTTTCTTTCCATTTTTCTCTCTCTCAACCTGAGTGGCTCAGTGGACAGAGCCTCAGCCATGTTCAGTTCACAGCAACTCTGACCCAGACAGAGATTGAGTTAACTGAGTCAGAGGGACAAACGAGCAATTCAGATGCAGAAGATAACTCCCTAGGGGTGTATCTTCCCTAATAGGAAGGAGGTGTGGCCCAGCTATAATGCCAGCCTTCCCTTCAGAACTCAGACCCCAGGGTCTGGGGGAAAACAGCCAAAACAGAAACACCTAAGGTGAGGACTAAAGGGGCCACACCTCCTTACACCAGTCAGGAGTGAGAGGCTGACAGGTGCCACCTGCTGGGCAGGTTAGGGAAAGCACAGTGGCTAGAGGCCTCACAGAAAAGTCTGTCAACCTTCTAAGACACATGCTCAGGGAAACATGACACTGAATATAACCCATTTATGAGACCTGAACCCGTTCTGGTAATGGGAAAATCTTACTATGGTAACCAAGGAAACCAGATACCTACACAACAGAAAACTGCAATCTATACTAGGAGAAATGAAGCAAATTTACACCTCAGTTAAGATACTGTTGAGATATTGTTTCACTTTAATGAAACAATCAATTAAAGATTTTGAAATAAATATGCTAAATCAATTAAAAAACCAAATCAATGAGTTCAGGGAAGATATGGCAAAGGAGGTGAAGGATATAAAGAAAAAACTGGGTGAACATAAGGTAGAAATTGAAAGTTTGAAAAAACAACTGGCAGAATCTATGGAAATGAAAGGCACAACACTGGAGATGAAAAACACAATGCAGACATACAACAGCAAATTTCAAGAGGCAGAAGAAAGCACTCAGGAACTGGAGAACAAGACAGCTGAAATCCCACACACAAAAGAACAGATAGGGAAAAGAATGGAAAAATATGAACAACATCTCATGAAATCGAATGACAACATGAAGTGCATGAATGCATGTGTCATAGGTGTCCCAGAAAGAGAAGAGAAGGGAAAGGGGGTAGAAGCAATAATAGATGAAATAATCAGTGAAAATGTCCCATCTCTTATGAAAGACATAAAATTACAGATCCAAGAAGTGCAGCATACCCCAAAAAGAACAAATCTGAGTAGACCAATGCCAAGGCCTTAATCAGATTATCAAACATCAAAGACAAAGAGAGAATCCTGAAACAGCAAGAGAAATGCAATGCATCACAAACAAAGGAAGCTATGTGCAGATTTCTCAGTAGAAACCATGGAGACAAGAAGGAAGTTGTGTGATATATTTAAGATACTGAAAGAGAAAAAACACCAACCAAGAATCCTATATCTGGCAAAACTGTCCTTCAAATATGAGGAAGAGTTTAAAATATTCTTTGACAGACAATGAGAGAGTTTGTGAACAAGGTACCTGTGCTACAGGAAATACTAAAGGGAGCACCACAGACAGATAGGAAAATACAGGAGTGAGAGGTTTGGAACACAATTTTAGGTGATGGTAGCACAGCAATGTAAGTACACTGAACAAAGATGACTGAAAGTATGGTTGAAAGAGGAAGTTTAGGAGCATGTGGGAAACCAGAAGGAAAGAGGATAGATAAAGACTGGGACTGTATAACTCAGTGAAACCTAGAGTGTTCAATAATTGTGATAAAATGTACAAATATGTTTTTATGTGAGGGAGAACAAATGAATGTCAACTGTGCAAGGTGTTAAAAATGGGGTGGTATTGGGAAAAATATAATCAAATCAAACTGGAGACTATAGTTAACAGAAACATGTATTATGCTTCCTTTAATGTAACAAAGGCAATATACCAAAGCTAAATACATATAAGAGGGGGGCATAAGGGAGGGTTATGGGACTCTTGGCATTGGTGATGTTGTCTCTTTTATTGTGCTTTAGTTTAATTGTATCTTTACTTTTGTTGCTTTTTAGCTGTCATTTTTTCTTACTTTTCCTTTTTCTTTCAACTCCTCATCTTCTTTAGTTCTTCCTCCTTCTTTGTGGAAGAAATGGAGATGTCCTTTTATAGATAGTGGTGATGGTGGTGAATGCATAAATATGTGATTATACAGGGAACCATCAACTGTTTACTTAGGATGGAATGTATGGTGGGTGAACAAAACTGTCTTAAAAAATGGGTTGATGGGTGGAGGCGGGGCAAGATGGCAGACTGGTGAGCTGTATGTTTTAGTTACTCCTCCAGGAAAGTAGGTAAAAAGCCAGGAACTGCGTGGACTGGACACCACAGAACAATCTGTCTTTGGGCATACTTCATACAACACTCATGAAAACGTGGAACTGCTGAGATCAGCGAAATCTGTAAGTTTTTGCGGCCAGGGGACCCGCGCCCCTCCCTGCCAGGCTCAGTCCCGGGGGAGGAGGGGCTGTCAGCTCCGGGAAGGAGAAGGGAGAATTGCAGTGGCTGCTCTTATCGGAAACTCATTCTACTGATTCAAACTCCAACCATAGATAGACTGAGACCAGACACCAGAGACTCTGAGAGCAGCCAGCCCAGCAGAGAGGAGACAGGCATAGAAAAAAAACAACACGAAAAACTCCAAAATAAAAGTGGAGGATTTTTGGAGTTCTGGTGAACACAGAAAGGGGAAGGGCGGAGATCAGGCCTTGAGGCGCATATGCAAATCCCGAAGCAAAGCTGATCTCTCTGCCCTGTGCACCTTTCCTTAATGGCCCTGGTTGCTTTGTCTATTAGCATTTCAATAACCCATTAGATCTCTGAGGAGGGCCGTTTTTTTTTTTTTTTTTTTTTAAATCCTTTTTGCTTTTTCTAAAACAATTACTCTAAGAAGCTCAATACAGAAAGCTTCAAAGAATTGAAATTTGGGCATGTCAAGTCAAGAGCAGAACTAAGAGAGCTCTGAGACAAAAGGCAATAATCCAGTGGCTGAGAAAATTCACTAAACAACACAACTTCCCAAGAAAAGGGGGGTGTCCGCTCACAGCCACCATCCTGGTGGACAGGAAACACTCCTGCCCATCGCCAGCCCCATAGCCCAGAGCTGCCCCAGACAACCCAGTGTGACGGAAGTGCTTCAAATAACAGGCACACACCACAAAACTGGGCGTGGACATTAGCCTTCCCTGCAACCTCAGCTGAATGTCCCAGAGCTGGGAAGGGGGAGCAGGGTGAATTAACAGAGCCCCATTCAGCCATCATTTGAGCAGACTGGGAGCCTCCCAACACAGCCCAGCAGCCCAGAACTGCCCTGGGGGGACGGCACTCACCTG
The DNA here is from genome assembly GCF_015220235.1 of Choloepus didactylus. NCBI lineage: Eukaryota > Metazoa > Chordata > Mammalia > Pilosa > Megalonychidae > Choloepus > Choloepus didactylus. The sequence goes on along the minus strand of NC_051334.1, from coordinate 72,658,718 downwards.
TGACATAGCACAGTCATCCCTCAACAGAGGACCCGGGGTGCACAGCCTGGAAGAGGGGCCCACTTGCAAGTCTCAGGAGCCATACGCCAATACCAAAGACTTGTGGGTCAGTGGCAGAGACAAACTGTGGCAGGACTGAACTGAAGGATTAGACTATTGCAGCAGCTTTAAAACTCTAGGACCATCAGGGAGATTTGATTGTTAGGGCCACCCCCCCTCCCCGACTGCCCAGAAACACGCCCCACATACAGGGCAGGCAACACCAACTACACACGCAAGCTTGGTACACCAATTGGGCCCCACAAGACTCACTCCCCCACTCACCAAAAAGGCTAAGCAGGGGAGATCTGGCTTGTGGAGAACAGGTGGCTCGTGGACGCCACCTGCTGGTTAGTTAGAGAAAGTGTACTCCACGAAGCTGTAGATCTGATAAATTAGAGATAAGGACTTCAACTGGTCTACAAACCCTAAAAGAACCCTATCAAGTTCAGCAAATGCCACGAGGCCAAAAACAACAGAAAATTATAAAGCATATGAAAAAACCAGACGATATGGATAACCCAAGCCCAAGCACCCAAATCAAAAGACCAGAAGAGACACAGCACCTAGAGCAGCTACTCAAAGAACTAAAGATGAACAATGAGACCATAGTACAGGATATGAAGGAAATCAAGAAGACCCTAGAAGAGCATAAAGAAGACATTGCGGAGGCGGGGCAAGATGGCAGACTGGTGAGCTGTATGTTTTAGTTACTCCTCCAGGAAAGTAGGTAAAAAGCCAGGAACTGCGTGGACTGGACACCACAGAGCAATCTGTCTTTGGGCATACTTCATACAACACTCATGAAAACGTGGAACTGCTGAGATCAGCGAAATCTGTAAGTTTTTGCGGCCAGGGGACCCGCGCCCCTCCCTGCCAGGCTCAGTCCCGGGGGAGGAGGGGCTGTCAGCTCCAGGAAGGAGAAGGGAGAATTGCAGTGGCTGCTCTCATCGGAAACTCATTCTACTGATTCAAACTCCAACCATAGATAGACTGAGGCCAGACACCAGAGACTCTGAGAACAGCCAGCCCAGCAGAGAGGAGACGGGCATAGAAGGAAAACAACACGAGAAGCTCCAAAGTAAAAGCAGAGGATTTTTGGAGTTCTGGTGAACACAGAAAGGGGAAGGGCGGAGATCAGGCCTTGAGGCGCATATGCAAATCCCGAAGCAAGGCTGATCTCTCTGCCCAGGGCACCTTTCCTTAATGGCCCTGGTTGCTTTGTCTATTAGCATTTCAATAACCCATTAGATCTCTGAGGTGGGCCGTTTTTTTTTTTTTTTTTTTTTTTTTAAATCCTTTTTGCTTTTTCTAAAACAATTACTCTAAGAAGCTCAATACAGAAAGCTTCAAAGAATTGAAATTTGGGCACGTCAAGTCAAGAGCAGAACTAAGAGAGCTGAGACAAAAGGCAATAATCCAGTGGCTGAGAAAATTCACTAAACAACACAACTTCCCAAGAAAAGGGGGGTGTCCGCTCACAGCCACCATCCTGGTGGACAGGAAACACTCCTGCCCATCGCCAGCCCCATAGCCCAGAGCTGCCCCAGACAACCCAGTGTGACGGAAGTGCTTCAAATAACAGGCACACACCACAAAACTGGGCGTGGACATTAGCCTTCCCTGCAACCTCAGCTGAATGTCCCAGAGCTGGGAAGGGGGAGCAGTGTGAATTAACAGAGCCCCATTCAGCCATCATTTGAGCAGACTGGGAGCCTCCCAACACAGCCCAGCAGCCCAGAACTGCCCTGGGGGGACGGCACTCACCTGTGACATAGCACAGTCATCCCTCAACAGAGGACCCGGGGTGCACAGCCTGGAAGAGGGGCCCACTTGCAAGTCTCAGGAGCCATACGCCAATACCAAAGACTTGTGGGTCAGTGGCAGAGACAAACTGTGGCAGGACTGAACTGAAGGATTAGACTATTGCAGTAGCTTTAAAACTCTAGGATCATCAGGGAGATTTGATTGTTAGGGCCACCCCCCCTCCCCGACTGCCCAGAAACACGCCCCACATACAGGGCAGGCAACACCAACTACACACGCAAGCTTGGGACACCAATTGGGCCCCACAAGACTCACTCCCCCACTCACCAAAAGGCTAAGCAGGGGAGATCTGGCTTGTGGAGAACAGGTGGCTCGTGGACGCCACCTGCTGGTTAGTTAGAGAAAGTGTACTCCACGAAGCTGTAGATCTGATAAATTAGAGATAAGGACTTCAACTGGTCTACAAACCCTAAAAGAACCCTATCAAGGACAGCAAATGCCACGAGGCCAAAAACAACAGAAAATTATAAAGCATATGAAAAAACCAGACGATATGGATAACCCAAGCCCAAGCACCCAAATCAAAAGACCAGAAGAGACACACCTAGAGCAGCTACTCAAAGAACTAAAGATGAACAATGAGACCCTAGTACGGGATATGAAGGAAATCAAGAAGACCCTAGAAGAGCATAAAGAAGACATTGCAAGACTAAATAAAAAAATGGATGATCTTATGGAAATTAAAGAAACTGTTGACCAAATTAAAAAGATTCTGGACACTCATAGTACAAGACTAGAGGAAGTTGAACAACGAATCAGTGACCTGGAAGATGACAGAATGGAAAATGAAAGCATAAAAGAAAGAATGGGGAAAAAAATTGAAAAACTTGAAATGGACCTCAGGGATATGATAGATAATATGAAACGTCCGAATATAAGACTCATTGGTGTCCCAGAAGGGGAAGAAAAGGGTAAAGGTCTAGGAAGAGTATTCAAAGAAATTGTTGGGGAAAACTTCCCAAATCTTCTAAACAACATAAATACACAAATCATAAATGCTCAGCGAACTCCAAATAGAATAAATCCAAAAAAACCCACTCCGAGACATATACTGATCACACTGTCAAACATAGAAGAGAAGGAGCAAGTTCTGAAAGCAGCAAGAGAAAAGCAATTCACCACATACAAAGGAAACAGCATAAGACTAAGTAGTGACTACTCAGCAGCCACCATGGAGGCGAGAAGGCAATGGCACGATATATTTAAAATTCTGAGAGAGAGGAATTTCCAGCCAAGAATACTTTATCCAGCAAAGCTCTCCTTCAAATTTGAGGGAGAGCTTAAATTTTTCACAGACAAAGAAATGCTGAGAGAATTTGCTAACAAGAGACCTGCCCTACTGGAGATACTCAAGGGCGCCCTACAGACAGAGAAACAAAGACAGGACAGAGAGACTTGGAGAAAGGTTCAGTACTAAAGAGATTCGGTATGGGTACAATAAAGGATATTAATAGAGAGAGGGAAAAATATGGCAAACATAATCTAAAGGGTAAGATGGCCGATTCAAGAAATGCCTTCACGGTTTTAACGTTGAATGTAAATGGATTAAACTCCCCAATTAAAAGATATAGATTCGCAGAATGGATCAAAAAAAATGAACCATCAATATGTTGCATACAAGAGACTCATCTTAGACACAGGGACACAAAGAAACTGAAAGTGAAAGGATGGAAAAAAATATTTCATGCAAGCTACAGCCAAAAGAAAGCAGGTGTAGCAATATTAATCTCAGATAAAATAGACTTCAAATGCAGGGATGTTTTGAGAGACAAAGAAGGCCACTACATACTAATAAAAGGGGCAATTCAGCAAGAAGAAATAACAATCGTAAATGTCTATGCACCCAATCAAGGTGCCACAAAATACATGAGAGAAACATTGGCAAAACTAAAGGAAGCAATTGATGTTTCCACAATAATTGTGGGAGACTTCAACACATCACTCTCTCCTATAGATAGATCAACCAGACAGAAGACCATTAAGGAAATTGAAAACCTAAACAATCTGATAAATGAATTAGATTTAACAGACATCTACAGGACATTACATCCCAAATCACCAGGATACACATACTTTTCTAGTGCTCACGGAACTTTCTCCAGAATAGATCATATGCTGGGACATAAAACAAGCCTCAATAAATTTAAAAAGATTGAAATTATTCAAAGCACATTCTCTGACCACAATGGAATACAATTAGAAGTCAATAACCATCAGAGACTTAGAAAATTCACAAATACCTGGAGGTTAAACAACACACTCCTAAACAATCAGTGGGTTAAAGAAGAAATAGCAAGAGAAATTGCTAAATATATAGAGACGAATGAAAATGAGAACACAACATACCAAAACCTATGGGATGCAGCAAAAGCAGTGCTAAGGGGGAAATTTATAGCACTAAACGCATATATTAAAAAGGAAGAAAGAGCCAAAATCAAAGAACTAATGGATCAACTGAAGAAGCTAGAAAATGAACAGCAAACCAATCCTAAACCAAGTACAAGAAAAGAAATAACAAGGATTAAAGCAGAAATAAATGACATAGAGAACAAAAAAACAATAGAAAGGATAAATATCACCAAAAGTTGGTTCTTTGAGAAGATCAACAAGATTGACAAGCCCCTAGCTAGACTGACAAAATCAAAAGAGAGAAGACCCATATAAACAAAATAATGAATGAAAAAGGTGACATAACTGCAGATCCTGAAGAAATTAAAAAAATTATAAGAGGATATTATGAACAACTGTATGGCAACAAACTGGATAATGTAGAAGAAATGGACAATTTCCTGGAAACATATGAACAACCTAGACTGACCAGAGAAGAAATAGAAGACCTCAACCAACCCATCACAAGCAAAGAGATCCAATCAGTCATCAAAAATCTTCCCACAAATAAATGCCCAGGGCCAGATGGCTTCACAGGGGAATTCTACCAAACTTTCCAGAAAGAACTGACACCAATCTTACTCAAACTCTTTCAAAACATTGAAAAAAATGGAACACTACCTAACTCATTTTATGAAGCTAACATCAATCTAATACCAAAACCAGGCAAAGATGCTACAAAAAAGGAAAACTACCGGCCAATCTCCCTAATGAATATAGATGCAAAAATCCTCAACAAAATACTTGCAAATCGAATCCAAAGACACATTAAAAAAATCATACACCATGACCAAGTGGGGTTCATTCCAGGCATGCAAGGATGGTTCAACATCAGAAAAACAATCAATGTATTACAACACATTAAAAACTCGAAAGGGAAAAATCAATTGATCATCTCAATAGATGCTGAAAAAGCATTTGACAAAATCCAACATCCCTTTTTGATAAAAACACTTCAAAAGGTAGGAATTGAAGGAAACTTCCTCAACATGATAAAGAGCATATATGAAAAACCCACAGCCAGCATAGTACTCAATGGTGAGAGACTGAAAGCCTTCCCTCTAAGATCAGGAACAAGACAAGGATGCCCGCTGTCACCACTGTTATTCAACATTGTGCTGGAAGTGCTAGCCAGGGCAATCCGGCAAGACAAAGAAATAAAAGGCATCCAAATTGGAAAAGAAGAAGTAAAACTGTCATTGTTTGCAGATGATATGATCTTATATCTAGAAAACCCTGAGAAATCAACGATACACCTACTAGAGCTAATAAACAAATTTAGCAAAGTAGCGGGATACAAGATTAATGCACATAATTCAGTAATGTTTCTATATGCTAGAAATGAACAAACTGAAGAGACACTCAAGAAAAAGATACCATTTTCAATAGCAACTAAAAAAATCAAGTACCTAGGAATCAACGTAACCAAAGATGTAAAAGACCTATACAAAGAAAACTACATAACTCTACTAAAAGAAATAGAAGGGGACCTTAAAAGATGGAAAAATATTCCATGTTCATGGATAGGAAGGCTAAATGTCATTAAGATGTCAATTCTACCCAAACTCATCTACAGATTCAATGCAATCCCAATCAAAATTCCAACAACCTACTTTGCAGACTTGGAAAAGCTAGTTATCAAATTTATTTGGAAAGGGAAGATGCCTCGAATTGCTAAAGACACTCTAAAAAAGAAAAACGAAGTGGGAGGACTTACACTCCCTGACTTTGAAGCTTATTATAAAGCCACAGTTGCCAAGACAGCATGGTACTGGCACAAAGATAGACATATAGATCAATGGAATCGAATTGAGAATTCAGAGATAGACCCTCAGATCTATGGCCGACTGATCTTTGATAAGGCCCCCCAAAGTCACCGAACTGAGCCATAATGGTCTTTTCAACAAATGGGGCTGGGAGAGTTGGATATCCATATCCAAAAGAATGAAAGAGGACCCCTACCTCACCCCCTACACAAAAATTAACTCAAAATGGACCAAAGATCTCAATATAAAAGAAAGTACCATAAAACTCCTAGAAGATAATGTAGGAAAACATCTTCAAGACCTTGTATTAGGAGGCCACTTCCTAGACTTTACACCCAAAGCACAAGCAACAAAAGAGAAAATAGATAAATGGGAACTCCTCAAGCTTAGAAGTTTCTGCACCTCAAAGGAATTTCTCAAAAAGGTAAAGAGGCAGCCAACTCAATGGGAAAAAATTTTTGGAAACCATGTATCTGACAAAAGACTGATATCTTGCATATACAAAGAAATCCTACAACTCAATGACAATAGTACAGACAGCCCAATTATAAAATGGGCAAAAGATATGAAAAGACAGTTCTCTGAAGAGGAAATACAAATGACCAAGAAACACATGAAAAAATGTTCAGCTTCACTAGCTATTAGAGAGATGCAAATTAAGACCACAATGAGATACCATCTAACACCGGTTAGAATGGCTGCCATTAAACAAACAGGAAACTACAAATGCTGGAGGGGATGTGGAGAAATTGGAACTCTTATTCATTGTTGGTGGGACTGTATAATGGTTCAGCCACTCTGGAAGTCAGTCTGGCAGTTCCTTAGAAAACTAGATATAGAGCTACCATTCGATCCAGCGATTGCACTCCTCGGTATATACCCGGAAGATCGGAAAAGCAGTGACACGAACAGATATCTGCACGCCAATGTTCATAGCAGCATTATTCACAATTGCCAAGAGATGGAAACAACCCAAATGTCCTTCAACAGATGAGTGGATAAATAAAATGTGGTATATACACACGATGGAATACTACGCGGCAGTAAGAAGGAACGATCTGGTGAAACATATGACAACATGGATGAACCTTGAAGACATAATGCTGAGCGAAATAAGCCAGGCACAAAAAGAGAAATATTATATGCTACCACTAATGTGAACTTTGAAAAATGTAAAACAAATGGTTTATAATGTAGAATGTAGGGGAACTAGCAGTAGAGAGCAATTAAGGAAGGGGGAACAATAATCCAGGAAGAACAGATAAGCTATTTAACGTTCTGGGGATGCCCAGAAATGACTATGGTCTGTTAATTTCTGATGGTTGTAGTAGGAACAAGTTCACTGAAATGTTGCTATATTATGTAACTTTCTTGGGGTAAAGTAGGAACATGTTGGAAGTTAAGCAGTTATCTTAGGTTAGTTGTCTTTTTCTTACTCCCTTGCTATGGTGTCTTTGAAATGCTCTTTTATTGTATGTTTGTTTTCTTTTTAACTTTTTTTTTTCATACAGGTGATTTGAAAAAAGAAGGGAAAGTTAAAAAAAAAAAAAAAAAAAAAAAAGAAAAAAGACAAACAAGGGGAAAAAAAAAAAAAAAAGATGTAGTGCCCCCTTGAGGAGCCTGTGGAGAATGCAGGGGTATTCGCCTACCCCACCTCCATGGTTGCTAATATGACCACAGACATAGGGGACTGGTGGTTTGATGGGTTGAGCCCTCTACCATAAGTTTTACCCTTGGGAAGACGGTTGCTGCAAAGGAGAGGCTAGGCCTCCCTGTATTTGTGCCTAAGAGTCTCCTCCTGAATGCCTCTTTGTTGCTCAGATGTGGCCCTCTCTCTCTGGCTAAGCCAACTTGAAAGGTGAAATCACTGCCCTCCCCCCTACGTGGGATCAGACACCCAGGGAAGTGAATCTCCCTGGCAACGTGGAATATGACTCCCAGGGAGGAATGTAGACCTGGCACCGTGGGACGGAGAACATCTTCTTGACCAAAAGGGGGATGTGAAAGGAAATGAAATAAGCTTCAGTGGCAGAGAGATTCCAAAAGGAGCCGAGAGGTCACTCTGGTGGGCACTCTTATGCACACTTTAGACAACCCTTTTAGGTTCTAAAGAATTGGGGTAGCTGGTGGTGGATACCTGAAACTATCAAACTACAACCCAGAACCCATGAATCTCGAAGACAGTTGTATAAAAATGTAGCTTATGAGGGGTGACAATGGGATTGGGAAAGCCGTAAGGACCAAACACCACTTTGTCTAGTTTATGGATGGATGTGTAGAAAAGTAGGGGAAGGAAACAAACAGACAAAGGTACCCAGTGTTCTTTTTTACTTCAATTGCTCTTTTTCATCTAATTATTATTATTGTTATTTTTGTGTGTGTGCTAATGAAGGTGTCAGGGATTGATTTAGGTGATGAATGTACAACTATGTAATGGTACTGTAAACAATCGAAAGTACAATTTGTTTTGTATGACTGCGTGGTATGTGAATATATCTCAATAAAATGAAGATTAAAAAAAAAAAAAAAAAAAAAAAAAAGAAGACATTGCAAGACTAAATAAAAAAATGGATGATCTTATGGAAATTAAAGAAACTGTTGACCAAATTAAAAGGATTCTGGGCACTCATAGTACAAGACTAGAGGAAGTTGAACAACGAATCAGTGACCTGGAAGATGACAGAATGGAAAATGAAAGCATAAAAGAAAGAATGGGGAAAAAAATTGAAAAACTCGAAATGGACCTCAGGGATATGATAGATAATATGAAACGTCAGAATATAAGACTCATTGGTGTCCCAGAAGGGGAAGAAAAGGGTAAAGGTCTAGGAAGAGTATTCAAAGAAATTGTTGGGGAAAACTTCCCAAATCTTCTAAACAACATAAATACACAAATCATAAATGCTCAGCGAACTCCAAATAGAATAAATCCAAAAAAACCCACTCCGAGACATATACTGATCACACTGTCAAACATAGAAGAGAAGGAGCAAGTTCTGAAAGCAGCAAGAGAAAAGCAATTCACCACATACAAAGGAAACAGCATAAGACTAAGTAGTGACTACTCAGCAGCCACCATGGAGGCGAGAAGGCAGTGGCACGATATATTTAAAATTCTGAGTGAGAGGAATTTCCAGCCAAGAATACTTTATCCAGCAAAGCTCTCCTTCAAATTTGAGGGAGAGCTTAAATTTTTCACAGACAAACAAATGCTGAGAGAATTTGCTAACAAGAGACCTGCCCTACTGGAGATACTCAAGGGCGCCCTACAGACAGAGAAACAAAGACAGGACAGAGAGACTTGGAGAAAGGTTCAGTACTAAAGAGATTCGGTATGGGTACAATAAAGGATATTAATAGAGAGAGGGAAAAATATGGCAAACATAATCTAAAGGGTAAGATGGCCGATTCAAGAAATGCCTTCACGGTTTTAACGTTGAATGTAAATGGATTAAACTCCCCAATTAAAAGATATAGATTCGCAGAATGGATCAAAAAAAATGAACCATCAATATGTTGCATACAAGAGACTCATCTTAGACACAGGGACACAAAGAAACTGAAAGTGAAAGGATGGAAAAAAATATTTCATGCAAGCTACAGCCAAAAGAAAGCAGGTGTAGCAATATTAATCTCAGATAAAATAGACTTCAAATGCAGGGATGTTTTGAGAGACAAAGAAGGCCACTACATACTAATAAAAGGGGCAATTCAGCAAGAAGAAATAACAATCGTAAATGTCTATGCACCCAATCAAGGTGCCACAAAATACATGAGAGAAACATTGGCAAAACTAAAGGAAGCAATTGATGTTTCCACAATAATTGTGGGAGACTTCAACACATCACTCTCTCCTATAGATAGATCAACCAGACAGAAGACCAATAAGGAAATTGAAAACCTAAACAATCTGATAAATGAATTAGATTTAACAGACATCTACAGGACATTACATCCCAAATCACCAGGATACACATACTTTTCTAGTGCTCACGGAACTTTCTCCAGAATAGATCATATGCTGGGACATAAAACAAGCCTCAATAAATTTAAAAAGATTGAAATTATTCAAAGCACATTCTCTGACCACAATGGAATACAATTAGAAGTCAATAACCATCAGAGACTTAGAAAATTCACAAATACCTGGAGGTTAAACAACACACTCCTAAACAATCAGTGGGTTAAAGAAGAAATAGCAAGAGAAATTGCTAAATATATAGAGACGAATGAAAATGAGAACACAACATACCAAAACCTATGGGATGCAGCAAAAGCAGTGCTAAGGGGGAAATTTATAGCACTAAACGCATATATTAAAAAGGAAGAAAGAGCCAAAATCAAAGAACTAATGGATCAACTGAAGAAGCTAGAAAATGAACAGCAAACCAATCCTAAACCAAGTACAAGAAAAGAAATAACAAGGATTAAAGCAGAAATAAATGACATAGAGAACAAAAAAACAATAGAAAGGATAAATATCACCAAAAGTTGGTTCTTTGAGAAGATCAACAAGATTGACAAGCCCCTAGCTAGACTGACAAAATCAAAAAGAGAGAAGACCCATATAAGCAAAATAATGAAGGAAAAAGGTGACATAACTGCAGATCCTGAAGAAATTAAAAAAATTATAAGAGGATATTATGAACAACTGTATGGCAACAAACTGGATAATATAGAAGAAATGGACAATTTCCTGGAAACATATGAACAACCTAGACTGACCAGAGAAGAAATAGAAGACCTCAACCAACCCATCACAAGCAAAGAGATCCAATCAGTCATCAAAAATCTTCCCACAAATAAATGCCCAGGGCCAGATGGCTTCACAGGGGAATTCTACCAAACTTTCCAGAAAGAACTGACACCAATCTTACTCAAACTCTTTCAAAACATTGAAGAAAATGGAACACTACCTAACTCATTTTATGAAGCTAACATCAATCTAATACCAAAACCAGGCAAAGATGCTACAAAAAAGGAAAACTACCGGCCAATCTCCCTAATGAATATAGATGCAAAAATCCTCAACAAAATACTTTCAAATCAAATCCAAAGACACATTAAAAAAATCATACACCATGACCAAGTGGGGTTCATTCCAGGCATGCAAGGATGGTTCAACATAAGAAAAACAATCAATGTATTACAACACATTAAAAACTCGAAAGGGAAAAATCAATTGATCATCTCAATAGATGCTGAAAAAGCATTTGACAAAATCCAACATCCCTTTTTGATAAAAACACTTCAAAAGGTAGGAATTGAAGGAAACTTCCTCAACATGATAAAGAGCATATATGAAAAACCCACAGCCAGCATAGTACTCAATGGTGAGAGACTGAAAGCCTTCCCTCTAAGATCAGGAACAAGACAAGGATGCCCGCTGTCACCACTGTTATTCAACATTGTGCTGGAAGTGCTAGCCAGGGCAATCCGGCAAGACAAAGAAATAAAAGGCATCCAAATTGGAAAAGAAGAAGTAAAACTGTCATTGTTTGCAGATGGTATGATCTTATATCTAGAAAACCCTGAGAAATCAACGATACACCTACTAGAGCTAATAAACAAATTTAGCAAAGTAGTGGGATACAAGATTAATGCACATAATTCAGTAATGTTTCTATATGCTAGAAATGAACAAACTGAAGAGACACTCAAGAAAAAGATACCATTTTCAATAGCAACTAAAAAAATCAAGTACCTAGGAATAAACTTAACCAAAGATGTAAAAGACCTATACAAAGAAAACTACATAACTCTACTAAAAGAAATAGAAGGGGATCTTAAAAGATGGAAAAATATTCCATGTTCATGGATAGGAAGGCTAAATGTCATTAAGATGTCAATTCTACCCAAAATCATCTACAGATTCAATGCAATCCCAATCAAAATTCCAACAACCTACTTTGCAGACTTGGAAAAGCTAGTTATCAAATTTATTTGGAAAGGGAAGATGCCTCGAATTGCTAAAGACACTCTAAAAAAGAAAAACGAAGTGGGAGTACTTACACTCCCTGACTTTGAAGCTTATTATAAAGCCACAGTTGCCAAAACAGCATGGTACTGGCACAAAGATAGACATATAGATCAATGGAATCGAATTGAGAATTCAGAGATAGACCCTCAGATCTATGGCCGACTGATCTTTGATAAGGCCCCCCAAAGTCACCGAACTGAGCCATAATGGTCTTTTCAACAAATGGGGCTGGGAGAGTTGGATATCCATATCCAAAAGAATGAAAGAGGACCCCTACCTCACCCCCTACACAAAAATTAACTCAAAATGGACCAAAGATCTCAATATAAAAGAAAGTACCATAAAACTCCTAGAAGATAATGTAGGAAAACATCTTCAAGACCTTGTATTAGGAGGCCACTTCCTAGACTTTACACCCAAAGCACAAGCAACAAAAGAGAAAATAGATAAATGGGAACTCCTCAAGCTTAGAAGTTTCTGCACCTCAAAGGAATTTCTCAAAAAGGTAAAGAGGCAGCCAACTCAATGGGAAAAATTTTTGGAAACCATGTATCTGACAAAAGACTGATATCTTGCATATACAAAGAAATCCTACAACTCAATGACAATAGTACAGACAGCCCAATTATAAAATGGGCAAAAGATATGAAAAGACAGTTCTCTGAAGAGGAAATACAAATGACCAAGAAACACATGAAAAAATGTTCAGCTTCACTAGCTATTAGAGAGATGCAAATTAAGACCACAATGAGATACCATCTAACACCAGTTAGAATGGCTGCCATTAAACAAACAGGAAACTACAAATGCTGGAGGGGATGTGGAGAAATTGGAACTCTTATTCATTGTTGGTGGGACTGTATAATGGTTCAGCCACTCTGGAAGTCAGTCTGGCAGTTCCTTAGAAAACTAGATATAGAGCTACCATTCGATCCAGCGATTGCACTTCTCGGTATATACCCGGAAGATCGGAAAGCAGTGACACGAACAGATATCTGCACGCCAATGTTCATAGCAGCATTATTCACAATTGCCAAGAGATGGAAACAACCCAAATGTCCTTCAACAGATGAGTGGATAAATAAAATGTGGTATATACACACGATGGAATACTACGCGGCAGTAAGAAGGAACGATCTTGTGAAACATATGACAACATGGATGAACCTTGAAGACATAATGCTGAGCGAAATAAGCCAGGCACAAAAAGAGAAATATTATATGCTACCACTAATGTGAACTTTGAAAAATGTAAAACAAATGGTTTATAATGTAGAATGTAGGGGAACTAGCAGTAGAGAGCAATTAAGGAAGGGGGAACAATAATCCAAGAAGAACAGATAAGCTATTTAACGTTCTGGGGATGCCCAGAAATGACTATGGTCTGTTAATTTCTGATGGATGTAGTAGGAACAAGTTCACTGAAATGTTGCTATATTATGTAACTTTCTTGGGGTAAAGTAGGAACATGTTGGAAGTTAAGCAGTTATCTTAGGTTAGTTGTCTTTTTCTTACTCCCTTGTTATGGTCTCTTTGAAATGTTCTTTTATTGTATGTTTGTTTTCTTTTTAACTTTTTTTTCATACAGTTGATTAAAAAAGAAGGGAAAGTTAAAAAAAAAAAAAAAAGAAAAAAGACAAACAAGGAAAAAAAAAAAAAGATGTAGTGCCCCCTTGAGGAGCCTGTGGAGAATGCAGGGGTATTCGCCTACCCCACCTCCATGGTTGCTAACATGACCACAGACATAGGGGACTGGTGGTTTGATGGGTTGAGCCCTCTACCATAAGTTTTACCCTTGGGAAGACGGTTGCTGCAAAGGAGAAGCTAGGCCTCCCTGTATTTGTGCCTAAGAGTCTCCTCCTGAATGCCTCTTTGTTGCTCAGATGTGGCCCTCTCTCTCTGGCTAAGCCAACTTGAAAGGTGAAATCACTGCCCTCCCCCCTACGTGGGATCAGACACCCAGGGAAGTGAATCTCCCTGGCAACGTGGAATATGACTCCCGGGGAGGAATGTAGACCCGGCATCGTGGGATGGAGAACATCTTCTTGACCAAAAGGGGGATGTGAAAGGAAATGAAATAAGCTTCAGTGGCAGAGAGATTCCAAAACGAGCTGAGAGATCACTCTGGTTGGCACTCTTACGCACACTTTAGACAACCTTTTTTAGGTTCTAAAGAATTGGGGTAGCTGGTGGTGGATACCTGAAACTATTAAACTACAACCCAGAACCCATGAATCTCGAAGACAGTTGTATAAAAATGTAGCTTATGAGGGGTGACAGTGGGATTGGGAATGCCATAAGGACCAAACTCCACTTTGTCTAGTTTATGGATGGATGTGTAGAAAAGTAGGGGAAGCAAACAAACAGACAAAGGTACCCAGTGTTCTTTTTTACTTCAATTGCTCTTTTTCACTCTAATTATTATTCTTGTTATTTTTGTGTGTGTGCTAATGAAGGTGTCAGGGATTGATTTAGGTGATGAATGTACAACTATGTAATGGTACTGTAAACAATCGAAAGTACAATTTGTTTTGTATGACTGCGTGGTATGTGAATATATCTCAATAAAATGATGATTAAAAAAAAATGGGTTGATGAAGAAACCTTTAGGACACTATATTGAGTGAAATAAGTCAGACACATAAGGCCAAATATTGTATGGTCACACTGATAAGAACTAATTATAATATGTAAACTCATAGACATGAAATATTAGTTATGGGGATATAGAACAAAGCTAAAGAATGTGTAGCAGTTGCTTATTATGAACAGAATGTTTAACTAGGTTGAACTTAAGTGTTTGGAAATGGACAGAGGTGATGGTATTATGTTATTGTGAGAAAACTAACAGTGCTGAATGGTGTGTGAATGTGATGCAAGGTGGAAGCTTAGAGTCACATATGGTACCAGAAGGAAAGTTTGAGGTTACAATATGGGAATGTATAAAACAGTGAATCTTGTTGTGGACAATATCCATGGTTAACTGTACAAATATTAGAAATCTCTTTCATGAGCTAGAACAAATGTATGATACTATAAATAGAAGTTAATAATAGAGGGGTATATCGGGGAAAATATACCTATTGCAAACTATGTAACACAATTAGTAGTATTTTAACATTCTTTCATCAACAATAACAAATGTACTATATCAATATTGTGAGATGATAATGGAGGGGAGGTGGTTAGGGGTATGGGAGGATTTGAGTTTTCTTTTTGTTTTTATTTATTTTCTGGAGTAATGAGAATGTTCTAAAAATTGAAAAAAAAATGGTGATGGATGCACAACTGTATGATGGTACTATGGGCACTTGTTTGTGCTCTTTGGATGATTTTATGGTATGTGAAAAATCTCAATAAAAATTGAATTTA